>NC_142849.1:37661153-37967500 GCF_061612785.1 Hesperophylax consimilis
AGTTAATAACTAGCAAATAGGCCTGAAATTAGTGACCTTTTCAAACACACAAAATAATTAAGACCAAATATATAAATAAGTTCACAGTGTTTGTTTGCAAGGTGATGAATTCTTAAAATTGGTGAATAAATACAGTAGTTAGTATTGAGGCTATTGTTTCATTTAAAAGTGTCTTTGCTTTGAGTTTGCCTGGCAGGTACATTCATATAAATAAATTCAAATAATTCGGGGCTGTCAATTAGAGATTTGATATATTTTTATAAAAATTATAAATCAATTAAAACTCTTCTATCTGATAGTTTGAGATTTCTGGTTTCGGTACGTAAGTTATTATAATTTATAAATTCTATGAAAATATTAATTTTAAAATTGATGTACCAAAGGAGTTTATTTTGTACCTTTTCTAAGGTTTGAAAATTGACTTTGTAGTATGGTGACCGTACTGTTGAATTACATTTTAATTTACTTCATGCTAATGAGCAATATAGATGCTTTAAACTTTGCCCCTATTCTCAAAATAAAACTCAGCATTCTCATCGCATCGCTTTTAGTTTCATCGATGTGTAAGTTAAACTGCAGATTCTCGTGGAAGAAGACGCCGATATCTCGAATCTGTGAAACTGGAAGAAGCGCCATTAATTGAATAAGAAAAATGAAGAGGATTTTTATCTTTGTAAAAACTAATAATCTGGCATTTACTAATATTTAGTTGCAAATCATTTTCTGAACACCAAGCAAATAGTTTATTTAGATTCGACTGCAAAATAGCGCGATCATTATCATCTTTAATTATTCTATAGATCTTCAGATCATCGGCAAATAACATAACTTTGAATATGCTAAAATATTTACTATGTCATTGATGAACGAGCAAAATAATATTGGGCCCAAATGAGATACTTGCTGTACTCCAGTTGATGCCGCAAATTTGTAAAAATTTAAGGAATCCACTTTTACCGCTAAGTACCTTCCCACCATATAATTCTAACCATTCTAACATGCTCCCTCTCACTCACGACAATTTTAATTTACGTATTAAGATTCTGTGGTTTACTTTATCAAATGCTTTACTGAAGTCAGTATATATCGAATCAGTTTGATAAGATGCGTTAAAGGCATTAACGATATCACTAATGATAATATTTAATTGTAATATAATATAATAATAAATATAACGCCTTGACTTTTAAGTGTGACTTTCGGTGATTTAATATATTTTTATAAACCCAAAACTTTTTGTTTTGACAAAATGACAACCGATAAATTAAGAATTATTTCGATTAACTGCAGATCGGTCCGTAGCTCCGAAAAATTTATTCACGATCTCTGCGAATCATATGACATTATAATAGTCCAAAAAACGTGGCTACTCCCAACCGAGATTGAATTTTTATCTAATATTCACCCGCATTTCAATAGCTTGGGCACCTCTGCCGTCAATATAGCTAACGGTCCCCTACTAGGTCGGCCCTACGGCGGAGTGGGAATAATTTACAAGCAAAACTTAAGGGTTACCACAATCCCGATGGACAATTGTCGTATGGCCGGAATCGAGGTGAGTCTAAATACTGAAAATTTAACCATCTTCACGATCTATATGCCGACTTGCTTAACTGACAACTTTGTGGAGTTTACCAACTGCCTGGCCTCCTTACAAACGATCATTGATGACAAAGATTATATCAATTCAATTATTATCGGAGACTTCAACGCTAATCCCGACTCACTCTTTGGAATAGAGCTAAAATCTTTTTGTCAAGAATTCGAATACATTTGTGCCGACACCGAAATTTTACCTGAGAATTCATACGCATACGTCAGTGACGCGCATAGTACTACCAGGTGGTTAGACCACTGTCTAGTTACAAAAAATATTTACAAACAAATTATCGATATGAAAATACATTACGATGTTGATTGGACTGACCACCGACCCCTCGAAATAACTTTAAATACGAATGGAATAGTAACATCGGAAGTATTTTCATCTATATTAAGGGATCCAGCATTATGGAATCCGAAAAATATACGTGATATCGGAATTTACAACTCATGTTCGCAAACTTATCTAGCTAAAATCAACCCAAAAAATACATCTCTTGAGGACGGTGGCAACCCTGAACGTGCCAAAATAAAACACCTCTACGGATGTATAGTACAAACATTACGAGACAGTGCCGCTAGTATATTTAGAAATACTACTACACCAAAATATAAGCAAGTTTGTGGATGGAATGAATTTGTCGCAGACAAATACGAAAAATCAAGACAAGCGATGCTCACCTGGATTGATAATGGGAGACCGCACAATGGTCCCATCGCCGAGGATAGAAAGACAAAGCGTGCCGCCTTCAAAACAGCTCTAAAACAATGCCAAAAGAATTCGACACAACTCCAGATGGATAAAATAGCAGCGGACTTAGATAATCGGGACTTCAAATCATTTTGGAACAAGTCTAATAAAATGTTGAACATGCGTTCCAAAGTTTCGTGCAACATAAACGGAGAAACAAATCCTGAAGTAATTGCCAATATTTTCAAAAAACATTTCGCGACTACTACGCCGACCATCTCCTCAAACGAAACGCATTTGAACGCCTATGATGATATTGACCCCATAGTCACTGCAAACATGGTGAAAACCGCCATTAAAAACATGAAATCCGGAACATCAGCAGGACATGACGGCTTTAGTATCGAACACGTCAAACATGCAGGGGTAGCGATTCTGAAACTACTGGCAACATTGTTTACCGATATCATAAAGAGTGGTTATCTACCCAAAGACATGACAAAGACAATCATAATACCGATAGTAAAATCTAAACTGACAGACATAACTTTACAGGAAAATTACAGACCGATATCCATCGCCACAGCGACCGCCAGAATATTTGAACGAGTTCTCTTAGACCAAGTCGGACCCCAATTGAAAACGAAAGACAATCAGATGGGTTTCAAAACAGAATGCTCCACGGACTCAGCCATATTCTGCGTAAAACGGACGCTGGAATACTACAGGAAAAGAAAAACAACAACTTACGCATGCTTTTTGGATCTTAGTAAGGCATTCGACAGAGTTTCCCACCCCCTACTATGGAAAAAACTAAAGGAAAGAGGGATACCATGGAAAGTGGTAAAAATTCTCGAATCATGGCATCGTCAACAGGAAAACCTTGTAAAGTGGAAAGATGGATTCTCAGAACCCTATTTCTTGAAAAGCGGGGTCAGACAGGGTGGATGTATGTCCCCAGTACTGTTCAACTTATACATGGACGAATTAACCCACAGGTTAAACAATGCTGGAGTGGGCTGCCACATCGGAGGTCTATGTGTTAACAATATGAGCTACGCAGATGATATGGTTCTGATGGCACCGTCAATACGGGGATTATGAATTCTCATGAAAATCTGAGAGGAATTTGCTCACGAAACCAACATGATCTATAATGCGAAAAAAAACAGCACTGTTGGTCATAAAACACGGGGAAGGCCCAAAAAACATTCCCCCAGACTTTTTGAATGGTGAGATTCTGAAAACAGTAGAAACCACAAAATATCTAGGACATATCATCAACAACAAGTTAAGGGATGATGAAGATATTGACAGGCAGAGGCGTGTACTGAGTATAAAATGTAATATGCTCAGTAGAAGATTCCGGCTCTGTAGTCCACGAGTGAAAAGGACGCTCTTCTTAGCCTTTTGCACCACCCTGTACACATGCGAGCTCTGGGCTAATTTCAAGAAAAGAACAATGGAAAGGCTTCGGGTTCAATATAATAACGCTTACCGATTGATGTTCGGACTCCCCAGGCACTGCAGTGCCTCCTCGATGTTAACAGAAGGGCGAGTTCCAGGATTTACAGCTCTGTTAAGAACCAGAATTGCAGGACTGAGGGAAAGGATAAACCATTCCAGAAACACTATTATCATAGAATCGCGTCTGACTTCAGGATCGAGCATTGAAGACCATTGGAGAAAGATACTTGCTCCCACAATCTTAGATCCGTTGGATTCCCGTGCTTCTCTGCTTTAACTTAATTTCATTTTTAATTTTTTAATCTCTTTTTATTTATTTTAATTATGTTACTCTATGTAAATATTATTTGTACTTATCTCATCTATGGGATGTGTGGGATTGCACTAACCTCCCCACATCCTGGAATAAAGAATTTATTATTATTTCCCATTTTTGAAAAACCATATTATTTAACCGATAATATGCTATATACACGTAAAATAAATTGTTCAAATATTTCAATTAAATATTATTTACAATAAAACATAATTTTAGGTGCCGAAAACACAAGCGCAGGTCTGTTATGCCGGCGCCAGACATGTGTTCAAATAAGTGAACACTTATTTGAAGACTTTGCTCACACATTTACTAGAGATAGAGAAGAAGAGAAGACTTTGCTCACACATTTGTAGATCCGAAGATGTCACATCTTCGGATCTACCGGATGATGGACACTGCAACGCTTTCCGAAACGTCGGCTAAAGAAGGAGTTAGCGCAACACGGCATAACACCCCAAAAACAAACAACAAAAATGCTTTTGGCCGTGAGAATCTAAAAACTTACCTAAGTAATTATACAATTTGTCCAAAGAAATGTCACCATCGCAGGTAGGTATATAAATATTTATCATTCCGATTTGACAGCTCGTAGTAGGAAAAAGGAAGTATCCAACTGATAGGCAGATTAATACACCAAATAGTCGAGTTAAAACGGACGACGCTCAGTCAATGATACAGTTTTTTTAACTTTAATAATATATGAAGTGATAATATTTATAAAAACAAAATGAGTGCCCTAATAATAACAAAGTCTAAACATCCGAGTGGAGTATAAGGAGAATATTATATGAAGCGAATGTAAATGTTAGAAGAAGTCGGGGACGCCCGAGGCAGGGTTATGCATGAATGTGAAGGAGCTAGCAGTATGTGCCAAGACCAGTTGTTTGGCGGTCCATCTTGTTTGCTTAATTATTAAGAGGTCGTGATGGTTAGTTCGTTAGGTCATAGGTTTTTATTCAGAGAATCTCCACAAAATGTAAGTGCTTTGATCACAAAGTCTCAGTGGCCAACAAGCATAAGACACACCACATTCCTTTCAATATTCAGCGGCCAAGAGATATAACACATAACATAATTAAACACCTTATCATCACCTTCGTAAAAACTATGACTTATAAACTATTGATGAGTCATAGTAAAATTAAAATTTTAAAACACGTTGACTGACGAGGTCTGTAGTATGTATATTTGATGCACGTTCTAGAGTGATGGATACTCTCAGTATCACCCTGCTGATAAACCTGACAGCCATTCAGAATCGAAGAGTTATTATAGAAACACTAAACTAGAGGGCTAGAGGCAGAGAATGGAACGCCATATAACATCCTATTTGCAGACAAGCATTGAATCATATTCATGCATCGTAGGTATCTGTCATTCCATAACCAACATCGCAAATACCTAAGAATTAGCATTATTCCAAAGCTATTAAAAGTGGATAATCAACTCACTTAGAACCACATAGTTACGGTCAGGGGTAGGCAGAGAGGATATACCGCCACACAACTCTGCTTTACCGACTGCTACCTACCGCCCAGAGGCAGTGAGATTATGGTATCCCAATCGGGGTATGTTGTGAGGATGAAGCTAAAGGGAAGAAGGGGGGATTTCCTGGCTATTCAGATCTGGTTACCAAACACGGCTAAAGTCATTTCAAGCAACGTTTCGCTAATGAATGGTGGTCTTCCACCAGGGCGTTACTAAGAGTATAATTGATATATTATGCCAATCTATTATTTTAAATAACACTGGATTTGAACACGCAACCTCTGGATTCGTATTTGGGATTACATATAAGCCATTTAAACAGGTTTCTTAAATGCATCCCTTAAAAATAGTTTATTGCTTTTTAATGGGTATTATTCCTCCAGCAAATTTAACGTTAATTTGAATTACATTTAACTAAATTGACGGGATTACCTCCGATTAAGGAATGTATGAGTCATTTTGCATTGTGTAGCTTTAGTTTTACCAGAAAGGCTAATTTAAAAGCAGTAAAATTAGAAAATGGTGGTTTTTGCAAATATAGACTACAATAATCCCTTTTGTCCTAAGTAGGCCCGCTTGCTGAATTCTAAGAAAAACCCAAGGTAATAACAATTAAAATATCCAATATATGAATCAACTTGGCTGTTAACAAAATCACCGGAATAATGGTTATTATTGTTTTAATGTTTTAAGTAATAATAATATTTATTTTGTTGGTAAACTTATGTTTGAGACATGATTTTTTATGCATAGCACAAAGGGTAACAATTATTTTACAAGCAATAATTATTCGCCTGAAACACTCATCCACATTGAAAAATCTCCTGATAAAAGATACATGACGCCAACGGGACTCGAACCCGTGTCCCTTCGATTTCCGGTCGACAGCTCTGACCACTGAGCTATGGCGGCTTATCTCTTATCCGCGAAATCATTCAATATATACTAGTGTTTCATTCAAAAATTACTGCTTGTTACATTTTTATATGCATTAAAAATCTTGTCTTAAACATTAGTTTACCAAAAAAATAATAATTAATATTTGACAAGTTCTAGTATTTCACCTAAAAATGTAGACAATTTATCTCGACGCCATCTAGTGAGAGAGTTAGCACTTACAATGCCTTTCTCATAAAAAGTTGGTTGTTTTCAGGTGAAAAAATGTAACAAGCAGTAATTGTTGAATGAAACACTAGTATAAATTGAATTATTTCGCGGATAAGAGATAAGCCGCCATAGCTCAGTGGTCAGAGCTGTCGACCGGAAATCGAAGGGACACGGGTTCGAGTCCCGTTGGCGTCATGTATCTTTTATCAGGAGATTTTTCAATGTGGATGAGTGTTTCAGGCGAATAATTATTGCTTGTAAAATAATAATATTAATATTTTTTTGAGGACCCCAGTAACCAAGGTAAACAACAATATTTGACATTCATTTGAAAAAAATAAAAATATATTTTAATGGTATATTTTTATGTTGATAACGTTTTTCTGGAATATAATATATCATAGATTCGTAATGTTGAAAGGTAGTTGAATTGGAAATTATAGATTTGTTATGTCGAAAGGTAGTTTGATTAGAATATTTAATTTAGTCACATTGAAAATTATTTATTGATTTGGTTACTGGAATGTAGTAGTAAAGATACAATCATCTCCAAGTTGTTTTGCAAAATGACAATGTCATTTGCAACCAACGTAGATGAACAGGGGATTATTATGTCATCTGTACAGATGAACATGGATAATCTAAGACCCCAAAAAACAAAAGCAGGTATTCCTAGACAGCGTATGAAATGGACGAACGATGTCAATATGTTCATTGTTCGTTCATATTTTTATGTAACCAAAGTAGAAACAGATATGTTGTTATACAGGAAAAAATTACATTTACTTTTCTCACAAAATTATCCGATTGCCCAAGTAAGCGAACAAAGATTAGCAGACCAAAAGCGAGCAATTTTCAAAAATAATTTAATTTCTGTAGTCACATTAGAACAGATTAAAAGAGAAGTAGCAGATAGATTGCAAAGAGGAAATAATTTAGAACAAATTAACACAAGTAATGTCATATCAGATGCATTGAATGTAGATAGTTTGGATAATATTCTAGTCGAAATGTCCAATGATATTACAGTAGATTCAAATAACTTAGACGTTATTTATAATCTTAGGGAAATCAACATTGCAAATTTAAACTTTGTTGATGAAAATATAGTAGAATTAGCTAACTTACTTAATAATAATATAAACAGATATATAGATGTAGAGCCAACAGTTAGACCAAAATTACCGAAATTGCATACGTCAAAGAAATTATCTAAATTAATTTTTGAATTAAATAACATAATTTTACCAAAAATCATATTTGACGAAATTAGTTTTTTAGATCTTCATACAATAGTATACGCTAGTGCGATTACTGTTTCTAATAAGTTAGGAATTAAATTATCATCCTCTGACGATAGATCATATAGTTATAGTAAACCAGAATGGCAGATCAGATTAGAAAATGATGTAGTATTTTTAAGAAGTAACATAGCTAGAGTAATAGAATATAAAAATGGAAATAGAAGTAGGAAAATTTTGAAACATGTAGATGAAATTGGTAGAAAATTTGGTTATAACATTGATAGTCATAATAATGAAAATATAATCAATGATTTATTGGATTTATTAAAACAAAAATTAGGGGTAAAAGCTAGTAGATTAAAAAGATATAATTATACGTATAATAAAAAAAATAATAATAGATTATTCCAGAAAAATGAAAAAATATTTTATTCCAAACTTGACGATAAACAAAATATTATTTCGAATAATAATATTCCATTGCCATCTGAATCAGATATGCGCGATTTTTGGACTAAAATTTGGAGTAAAGATATAAAACATAACGAGTCAACTCCCTGGATAGAAAATGAAGAACTCAATTTTTCAGGCATTGAACAAATGAGTTTTTCTAATATATCGGTTGAATTGTTAACCAAAATTATTAAAAATACTCATAATTGGAAAGCCACGGGTTGCGATTGGATACATAATTTTTGGTACAAACGTCTGACTACTTTACATCCTCTTTTGGCAAAAAATCTTTCAAAATTTGTCAGTCAACCACAAAATTTTCCAAATTTTCTAACTAAGGGCATTACTTATATGTTACCCAAAAGTGAAAATATTAATAATCCCTCTCGGTACAGACCCATTACATGTTTACCGACAATATACAAAATTTTGACCTCTTGTTTAACAGATTTAATATATACTCATTTAGATGAAAAAAATATTTTATCTGAACAACAAAAAGGTTGTCGCAGAAAACATATGGGATGTAAAGAACAATTAGTTATTGATTCTGTAATTCTAAAACAGATTCAAACTCGAAAACGTAATTTACATACTTGCTATATAGACTACCAAAAGGCTTTCGATAGTGTCCCGCACTCGTGGCTGATCAAAGTATTAAATATATATAAAATTAACCCCATTATTATTAGCTTTTTGGAAAATATTATGTCCTTTTGGAATACCAATTTACTTATCAATTTAAAAGGTAAGAAAATAGTAATACCGGGCATTTCAATTAAAAGAGGAATTTTTCAAGGAGACTCATTGAGTCCTCTTTGGTTTTGTTTAGCATTGAATCCTCTATCTAAAATGTTAATTAAAAGCAAGTTTGGAATAAAAGTTAAGGGTAATACAAGGGAGAGTAGTACAATTTCGCATTTATTATATATGGATGACATAAAATTATTTTCGAATTCTGAACAAAATTTAGAGAAAATGATCGAGGTAGTTAAAAACTTTTCAGATGATATCAAAATGACTTTTGGTTTAGATAAATGTAGAACGATCCATATAGAGAAAGGCAAAATTGTAGATGGGGACGAGAGTATATTTAGAAATTTCAAAATTACTAGTATGAAAAGGGATGAGGTTTATAAGTATTTAGGATACCCACAATCAAATAGATTAGACCATAGTAGTATTAAAAATGATATTAGGATTAAATTTCACAATAGGATCAGGAAAATTTTAAAATGCAATCTATCTGCTAAAAATTTAGTAAAAGCAATAAATACTTGGGCAATACCTCTATTAACGTACTCATTTGGCATAATTAAATGGTCTGATACAGATTTAGATAACTTAGAAAGATTAATTAGAACTACGCTAACAAAGTTTAATTGCCATCATCCAAATTCAGCTATAGAACGAGTTAATTTACCTAGAAATTTAGGAGGTAGAGGTATAGTCAAAATAACTTCTTTGAAACATAATCAGGTAGAAATGCTAAGAACTTTTTTCCATAGGAAAGCTCATAGCTCAGAAATGCACAAAATAATTTGCAAGGCAGATAGAAATATTACACCTTTAAATTTATACGATGAGAATGCCAACATTTTTATAAATCCCAACCAGGAATTATTAGATTCCTGGTCAAATAAAATTTTACACGCAAAACACTTCAATTATCTCAACCAAACGTATGTTGACAAAATTTCGTCAAACAAATGGTTGAGTATTGGAGAGTTGAGCGCAGAAATAGAAGGATTTATGCTTGCCATTCAGGATAGAGTCATTAATACTAAAAATTATAGAAAGCATATAATCAAAGATACAAATCAAATTGATGATTTGTGTAGAAAATGTTTGGCTTTTCCGGAAACTATAGAACATATTATATCTGGATGTTCTATATTAGCACCGTCCGAGTATACATTTAGGCACAATCAAGTTTTAAAAATAATTCACCAAAATTTGGTAATTAAACATAACTTGATTGACTGCCGTAATATAGTACCATACTATGAATACGAACCAAATTCATTTTTAGAAAACGAATTTTATAAAATATATTATGATAAAACTATACTAACAGACCGAGCGATTAGTCATAATAGACCCGATATAGTTTTACATGACAAAATTAAAAAAATAACTTATATCATTGATGTCGCTATTCCAAATTCCTGTAACATTCAAAAATCTGTTAATGAAAAAATTAGAAAATACACAGCTTTAGGAAACGAAATAAAAAGAATTTGGCATTCTCAGACTATAAAAATATTACCATTCGTTATTTCGGCTACTGGCATTATACCTAGCTCTCTCATTAAAAATTTAGGCGTATTAGATCTATCAAAAAATTTATATATAAAGATGCAAAAGTCGGTCATTTTGAATACATGTAGGATAACGAAAGATTTTTTAAATATTTATGTTGAGGGATCAGTAGGATTTATAGGCCCTGTTAGAAGTACTACCGAGCCGAACCCTCTGATATGAAAATATCTGGAGACGGTGAATTTTTTTTTCCCATTTGATCTCTGATGAGTTGACGTGTTGTTGTTCTTGTATTGTTTTGTATTTATTTTGCTTATATAATGCACTTACATAATGTTGATTGACTAGATGATCATTTGTGGAAAAGTGAGTGGAAGGGTTAAGTTTTTCCTTTGGGGAAGATTTAACCCGGACAACTAAATCGGAAGTTTAAAAAAAAAAAAATGTATGTAGCGCCGTTGTTGTAAAAACTGGCCTCAATTTATTTGTATTTAAAAATATGAATTTTATCTTAGTACTGAGGTGTACTCCCTAATCTTATATTTAAAAGTTCCAACAATAGAGTTATTGATGGTAGAAGAAATGGGGGATGCCCGAGGAATACTTAACACAATATCTCTACACCGGAATTAGACACGGAGTTGAATAAAAGTCGATGAAATGTAGTTTGTTTAACAATAACATTGTGGTATACAGTATTGTTTAACAGTAACATTGTGGTATACAGTATTGTTTAACAGTGACATTGTGGTATACAGTATTGTTTAACAGTAACATTGTGGTATACAGTATTGTTTAACAGTAACATTGTGGTATACAGTATTGTTTAACAGTAACATTGTGGTATACAGTATTGTTTAACAGTAACATTGTGGTATACAGTATTGTTTAACAGTAACATTGTGGTATACAGTATTGTTTAACAGTAACATTGTGGTATACAGTATTGTTTAACAGTAACATTGTGGTATACAGTATTGTTTAACAGTAACATTGTGGTATACAGTATTGTTTAACAGTAACATTGTGGTATACAGTATTGAATGGTGGAAAAGTCGGAGACGACCGAGAAAGACATTAGCAATAGCGAAACTAGTTATAGATAAAGAATTAACTTTCAACATTAGAAGAATACTTTGCGTCTAACAGAACTCATTCTTTATTACTAAATATACGTATTTGAATACTATTTTATTTACTGCTTACTTTTGAAGTACACATTATTATTTATTAAAGTTTGACGCAAGGGGAGGGGTGGGTAGGCAAAGAGGACAAACTAGTCGCTCTTGGCACACACTCATTGCTTTATTCACATTCTTACATCGCCTCATAGATACTTTAAGTTTTTGGCACAAAATACATAATGTAAATTAGGAAATGTTATACATTCTGCAATGTGGTAATATTATCTGCATTAATAAAATAAATATCTCAATGAAAAATAAGATATTTCTAACAAATCTAATCGAAACATGAAACAGAAAAAGGACACAGAAAAACAAAAAAGATAACGGTCACAACTAGGAATCGAACCCAGAATCTCTGTCTTACAGCGCCTTTACCCACTCAACCATTGGGACCTAATTATTAAACGTCATATTTTCGATCTCATATTTCAAATTCCGAATTAAAAATATTATCTATCAACTATTTTTTCACATATTATTGGCAGTTAACTTTTAAATGATAACAAAGTTCAAATGAATTGGTTTGTAACCTAGATGATAGTGTCTGGGATAAACTTAACTGATTTGTATTTATATGATATGTTCTGTCGCGGTTTCGTTTTCTAGTAGCTACCTATTATTTTCTTGATTTGGTATGTCAAATTGTAATGAAAATAATTAGTTTAATACAATTCTCAACAACTCGAGTAGAGTCGCTATACTAGAGCCGCGCCATAAAACGTAGAATGTGTATCAAACAATGTATGAATGTGGATGAAGCAATTAGCGTGTGCCAATACATAGTTATGTGTCTGTCTATCCTATTGCCTACCCCTCGGGAACACGGTGTGATGGTAAAATTGTTTAATTCAATCACTCATATAGTGAATTTATCAGATTTACTGAAGAAGGATTGCCTTTCCTCTTTGTCTGTCAAAGTTGTTACAAAAAGTTTAATAGTAAATTTTTTTTAACGAGAAGGTATTCAAGTTATTTTAAAAGGTATTTTAATAAAAATATTATCCGGGCGCCTTTTGACACCGAGCCTCCCGCCCCTAACTGCCCTTTCAGAGGGAGGGGTGAAGTGAAGGGTATAAATAGTGCGTTTTTAAAGAATTATAACCCAAGATAGTCCTCCGGAAGGAATAATAACCTGCCTACAGCCGCAGTATAGTTTTTAAGCTCTTTTTCACACCACTATAATAATAAAAATAACAGTAAAGTATCTAAAGATAATCAATTTATAATTATGTTAGAGTCAGTAAACTCATGTTTAGGAACTCTGTAAAATAAAGTAAATCAAAAGTCAAAAGTCAAAAATTATGGTTAATATCGATCGTAACGCGCTCGAGTCAATATCAAATATCAATTTTCTAAGGACGATTTACAGTTAAAGTTAAAGTGTTTTTTTAAGTGCTTTTTTAAGTGTTGTGGAAAGTGTCATCATAACAATGGAGTTAGCAAAAAGAATTAGCGGCGACCTTCCAGCATCCCCCGCGAGAGAGGCAGAAAGAGAACAGTCCACGATCGAGGCACACCGGCAGTTTGCCAAAAGCGGAGCCACCTTGCAATATGTTCAACTTCCCATCTGTTACGGTACCAAGGACCCATTGAGATTTTACCTGCTAACGAGGTTTTCTCAGAAAACGGCAAAGCTGTCGAAGTTATATTTAGCTACTCCTTATCTGGACAATATGTACCACGAACAGGAAAAGCTCAAGGCCGAAGCATCACATGCAGCTGAAGCGGGTGATATAGCTGAACCCTCCGATGCAGGGGAGACTGATTCCGCTCAAGCTACTACTACGAAAGCAGCTCCCACTTTTGAGATGTGCGATGACGGCACGATCGTGGTGAGGCATGGTGGGATGGAGAGCCATCTGCCCTACCAGCCTAATATGATTCGGGAGATGGGCTCGGGGCCGCGGAGCCCCACGGAGCAGGCCAGGAGGGACCGCCTTAATGCTGCTTGCCGTATGAGCCGGGCCCGCGCCATGATGGGGGCAACCAGGCCCTATACATTTAGGAAGAGGGCCCCGAAAAAGTCAGCTGAAAAAATCTCGACACCCGATTTAAAAGAAAATATTTTATAGTAATTTTTACCTTTTTATGTTTCTAAATATGATTATTAGGTCTATTAAATTATTTTTCAAAATCTGATACTAAAGTAAACTAAGAAAATCTGGATTTAAAATCCCTATTGCATATTTCAATTGCATACTACTTCATTCCCATATGTATATAATAATTATGTATTTCGTTATTTATATTATTAATTTATGTTTCAACCAATTTATAAACTTTAAATGTAATACTAACTCTAAAAACGTTTTAATGTTGAATATTTTTATTTGTAGTATAATAAATATTGCTAAAATGTATTTTATCCTGTCGATATGTATTTTTCATTTATTTAACGCCCAGAGGGCTTTTACATGGTTGGTAGTATAATTTTAATTTGACAGATACTTTGAAACATAAAAAATAAGAATAAAATTACATTTGATAAAAGCTATGCAACAAGTCATACAAACACAAGAGAAAAAAAACAGAAAATTACAGCTATTTGTAGGTTTACATGATGTGTTTAGGAGTATTGTTGAAATAAATGTTTTAAAAGATCCACAAAACTTGCCAAGTTGGTATTGAATATGTCAACATCACCCAAGTAATGATTTCCCATGGTGTGAAGTCGTATCGGAGAGTGGGCAATGTAGTTACGCTTATGTGTGCTGTTGTAGAATATTGTATTTTTTTGTCGTGTTGTTACTGTGGGTGTATGTATGTTTATAAGTTGCAGGAGTTCACAACAGTCGAATTTAGAGTTAAGTATTTTGAATAAGAACGTTAAATCGTTTATTTTACGTCTATCTTGTAATGTATGTATGTTTAGAGTATTTAATAAGAAATTGTATTTTAAGTCTTCGACAGGGATATTTAATTTAAAATTTATAAAACGTAGAAATTTTTTTAGTATTCGCTCAATGTTGTTAATGTGAATTTTGTAAGATGGAGACTAAACTACTGAGTTATATTCAATTAGACTTCTTGCTAGAGATACGTATAATAGTTTAATGGCTTGTAAAGAATTATAGTTTTTATTTGTTCTTAATAGTTGCCTAGTGTTTTCATACCTTTGTTCACAATTTGATGGATATGTATTTCGTTATCTATATAATTTATTTATGTTTCAACCAATTTATAAACTTTTAATGTAATATTAACTGTAAAAACGTTTCATGTTCAATATTTTCATTTGTAGTATTGTTAAAATGTATTTTAACTTGTTTATATGTATTTTGATAGAAAGATATGACTAAAATATGATGTATTTATATATTTATATGACTAATTTTATTCAATGACTAATTTTATTCAATAAATTATATGTACTTTTCCAAATGTTCTCCCTTTTTTCAATGTTTCAACCTTATTTGTATTGTTTAGATTAAAAGGAATTTTAATATTTCAATTTTGTTCTTAAGTTGATTCTTAAGATATCGCAGGTTTAAATATACCTCGGTTGCTTAGCAATTATTGACTATAAAAGTATACTTCAATATTTAAATTTGAATTATATGATCATAAATATATAAAGTATTTTTGTTGTTTGTTTTTGGGGTGTTATGTCGTGTTGCGCTAACTCCTTCTTTAGCCGACGTTTCGGACAGCGTTGCAGTGTCCATCATCAGGGCAGATCCGGTAGATCCGAAGATGTGAGATCGGCTAAAGAAGGAGTTAGCGCAACACGGCATAACACCCCAAAAACAAACAACAAAAATGCTTTTGGCCGTGAGAATCTAAAAACTCACCATATAAAGTATTTGTTTTATTTCTTGTTGAACACCAAAATGTCTTGTACCTAACCTATTGAACCTAGTTATTTTGTCACTTTCGCGTCAGGAGCGTTGAATTGTCATTCGATTAGTTATGCGGTCACTGTTCTAAGATAATGTGTGGTGTCAAAGCTTTACAAAGAATTTCTCATATAATCTGTTTACCAACTTCCCCGGCGTTGCCTGGAATTGACGCAGACTCATTCGAAATCAGATGAATCCGAGAAATTTTCCTATTATTTTGGAGGACAAGTGTGTAAAATTTCGGAATAAAATTGTGTAGATTTTTATAAAAAGACCAGGGAACCCGCCACAATACTCGTCTTTATAAACACCGTGCATATAATATATATACACTGCATGAATTTCACCCAAGTTGTCGGTCTGGAAATTTAATTTCTAGAGAAATGTTTCGAGGGTTGAGTGATAAAATTCTCCATACTGCTTCGGAGCTGCAGATTTAACGGCTGGATTGATCACTGGTGATTTTTGTACGTAGCATGATCTGTACCTTTATTTATGTTTTTAGTAACGTATTGGATTGATTTTACTGAACGGAACAACTCAATGTTGATTGTGAGCATCGAACCTTTTTATATGTAGTAAATATTTACTCGGGTCGTTCCCACTGGTTGTCAATTTTATGGTTTCGCACAGTGGCAGATTGTCGACCTTCGTAAGGCGTTGCTGGGAGTTGTTCATAGGAGATATATAGATACATATTCATAGACATACACCATCGCGGATTTTTAAGATATACAATTCCGTAGTACAATATTTTGATATATCTCATAAGGCTTAGCCAGCTTTAGCTATGTAAGCGCCCGAAAAAAGGCGCAAACAGACGAGCGCGGATAGCGACTTTATTTTATACTATTAGAGATTTTACAAAATTTTACAAAACATCGACTTTGTCTACTTTCTTTAAGTATAATATGAATGTTTTATATTTAAAACCCTTCCAGAAGAAATTCTTGAAATGATAATGAAAACCCTATCAAAACCTGTTGCGTAGTTGAGATGAACTAAGCGAACAAACCGACAGACGCGGATGCTTTATTTTATACCACTAAGAGATTTCAAACTACACTACTAGAATTCACAACTCCAAAACATTACTCCAAACTATTAATAACTCCGAGTGACTCCGGGTTCACTTTGGCTGTTTAAATACTGTGTCGGCCGGCATTAGTATGATTTTTATACAAACCCAAATAGTTTTATTCAGAGATTGATGAAATTTTGCAAACCTACATGCAATAGCTAAAAAAAATTAATACAGGAACACTGGGGGGGGGGGGGGGATAGAAGAGGAAAGGGGGAAGGTTTCAGACATAGTTGCAGAGACTTTGACTTTTGGAGATATAAGAAATAAAAGGGGGAAGGGAGATAAAGGGGGATAAAAAATGTAAAATAAGGTTTGACATAGTTTGAAAAGACTTTGAGTTTTGGAGAGATGAGAATAAAAGGTTGAATTGGGAGAAGAGAGAGTGGTTGGGGGGGGGGGGGGAAGAAGGGAATGGGGGATTAAGGGGGGGGGGGTAGGAAGGTGTGACAAAGTTGAAAAGACTTTTGCAGACAAGTGAAAAAAATTTACCCAATAACCTTAACGTAACCACTCAATTCAATAAAGAAAAACGTTTCTCGTGTTTGAGTTGGGGAGTAGTGTCATTACAATATATTATATTGGGCAAAGAAAAGAAAGAAAGTTTTTATTTACAAAGTAAGAAATAAACAAAATGTATAAAACATGATTACAAAAGTAAAGATAATGAAAATAGACTACAATAGCAGTTACTAAATTAGATACACAGTAAATATAAATAAATATGAGAATATGTTTATTTACATTTAACATTAATTTAAGAATAAAAGTAAAATAAATATAATATTATTACATTTCGATTAATAAGAAGGTAGTAGGTGGTATAAGTACATGGGGTTATTTTATTCATTTGGAGTAAACGGAGCTGATAATATTGCAAACGAAGGTACATAATAAATTGCGACAATAATCTGTTGGTGGCTCGAATGCTGATTTAATATTTCAAGAGGATATGGTAAAAGAAGAAAAATATTTTTTATGAAATTAAATAGTTAATTATAACCCAATTCGCCCCAACTCTCCCCAATTACAACTACTTTCAGAGCTCACAATATATTAACAAAAATCGTGGTATTGTTATATACACGAAGACGATATTTAAAGACGTACTCTTTACTGAAACGAATATGACTAATGCAAACTGTATTATTATAAGATTGAGCATTAATAATGAACTACCTATACAAATAATATCAATATACAGGACACACTCAGCTGTTATATCCACTTTTATTGGAGAATTGAATAATACTATTTTATGATATGAGTAGTAAACTATCTAACGTTGGGCCCCAGTGTAAGGGTTACCAAGCTTTGAATATAAGTCGATCTACATAGATTGCATCAGGGGTTCTACCCCTGAGCAGTACCACAGGCTAGCTCGTATAAAGGCATATGTTGATTCTCTCTCGGTGTCAGCTATCGGTTCCTGCTACCATCACTCAAAACGGGATAAGGTGTTCAGTTCAGTAAAAAACCAGGGAGTCACGTCTCAACATTATATTATAAAAGGGCAACGTTACAACATACCAAAGAGAACATGGAACATATTTTATACTCATGGGGAATTGAAAACATTACGGGTACAAAATACAATCTTAACTATGTTCAATCTCTCTCTCCGTTTCCCTAAATTTTTATGTTACAAAATCGGCACTGAGTTTATGAAAGCACATGGAAAGAGGATAGAATGGTCAAATTTACATGGTTCTTTAATAGGTGGGTAAGTGTGGGCGGCCGTCATTCACGTGCGCGCGGATGAATAAATTAGTTTCGCTGAGAAGTTCGGACAGTAGTTTAAACTGTATCGACTTGTTAATAGGCAAGGAGTTTAATGTGAATATCCAGACGAAAGTCTTGATAAAACTTCACCCGAAAGCATCCCCGTGTATAACGTGGATCCATGTATACAGATTGATGCGTTAAGGTAAAGATTCTGACTGTGGGCTAGCAAGAACTGGCATGCGTGGGGTTTTTGGTTTTAGGCGTGGGCGGCCAGTTCCATGTCGGGCCGGGCGGAGCGCTGATAACGAAAACTGTCGGAGAGACTTTATTACTATCCACTTCTATTAGAATATGGCTACGTAAGAACAAAAGCTATGAACTATGGTCTGAAGAAGAATAAAAAAAAATATCTCAGTAAATTAATATTTTTGGAAAAAAATCAGTCTTACGGGCACAAATGCAAGACTTGGGTTCGAACTTTGAATGCCGATTTCTCAGGCTCTAAGATGTCGAACGAACTGACATTTTGCAAACGAACTATAAAGTGTTATCTGGAAAGGACTGAAATTTTGCAGAAGTTCTATGAATTGTGGTCTGAAGTGAAATAAAAAACAATATCTCCGAATGAAGCATTTTTGAAAAAATGTTCATTATAAAGGGCACAAATGCACTTGGGTTCAAACTTTGAATGCGATTTTCTCGGTTTCTATGATGCTTAACGGACTGAAATTTCGCAGAAATTCTGTGAATTGTGGTCTGAAGTAAAATAAAATAAAAAATCACCAAAAAGAAGCATATTTGAAAAAATGCTCATTCCAACGGGCACAAATGCAAGACTTGGGTTCGAACTTTGAATGCGATGTTCTGGGTTTCTATAATTCTGAACGGACTGAAATTTTGCACACGTACACTTAATTATAGAAGAAGGTAGAATCCATAAAAATATCTCAGTAATATTGCATTTTGTTAATTTTTACGGGCACAAATGTGAGACTTGGGTTCGAACGTTGAATGCGATTTTCTCGGTTTCTATGATGCTGAACGGACTGAAATTTCGCAGAAGTTCTATGAATTTTGGTCTGAAGTAAAATAAAAAAGAAAATCTCCGAAAATAAGCATTTTTGAAAAATGTTCATTCTAACGGGCACAAATGCAAGACTAGGGTTCGAACTTTGAATGCCGTTTTCTTAGGCTCTATGATGCTGAAAGGACTGAAATTTTTCACATTTACACTGAATTATGGTAGAAAATAGAATCAAAATGAATACCGCAGTAATATTGCATTTTTGAAAATTGTTCAATTTTACGGACACAAATGACTTCTGTTCGAACTTCAGATGCCATTTTCTCAGACTCTTTGTTGCAGAACTTACTGAAATTTTGCACACGTACTATGAATTATGGTCTGAAAAGGAATCAATAACCAAAACTCTTTGAAAAAAATGTTTAATTTTTCAGAAGGCTTTATGATGCCGAACGGACTGAAAATTTGCAAACGTACTATGAATTATGGTAGGAAGTAGAATCAATAACAATACATCAGTAGTGTTGCATTTTTGGAAATAAATTCCGTGTTACGGGCACAAATGACTTGGGTTCCTTATTTGGATGCCATTTTCTGTATTAAAGTTCACAGATTTGAAATAATAACAGACCTTGAAAATTAAAATAAAAATTAAAAGTTAAGTTAGTACTTACATACCTTACAACTTAAATATAAATCATAAATATGTTACGTAACATCTTTTTAATATTGCGAACAAGTAATTATACAATTTGTCCGAAGAAATGTCACCATCGCAGTGATAACTTTCTTCAGGTCGGTAGGTATATAAATATTTATCATTCTGATTTGACAGCTCGTAGTAGGAAAAAGGAAGTATCCAACTGATAGGCAGATTAATACACCAAATAGTCGAGTTAAAACGGACGACGCTCAGTCAATAATACAGTTTTTTTAACATTAATAATATATATATTTGTATAATATTTATATATATATATATTTTTATTAGTAAAAAAAGAAAAACGAATTACATTACACAATATAATACAGTTATTAATTACATAATATGATATAAGTATTTGATGTACCCCCATTAATAAGCAGGGCTTGTGTATAGGGGGTGTTGCCATATTGGTTTAAATTTGATATGATTCAGTTCGTTCAGTTTCGTTGTAATGAGTTAAAAAATTTAACTCCGAGATATTCATGGTTGAACTGTCCTATTGTCTTTTTACATTTAGGAGTAGGAAGTATTGACGTTTGTCTAAGATTTCTGTTATTTTTAAAGGGTGCAATTTTATTTTGAATATTGTTTTTATAAATTTGTAATGTTGCATGGTAGAGAAGTATAATGCACTTAATTTTCTGACTTTAAATTGTTAGAATAAAAGTTCAGACGAATATGAATAGGGTTTTTTTTAATATGGTTTTTATTATTAGTTTTTGTGATATGTAAATTGTTTGTGTTTGATTTTTATATGTACCGCCCCAGCCTGTAATGCCGTATTGTATAAATGATTGACAGAAAGCGAAGTATGTGGTTCTAAGTAATGTTTCGTTTAAAATATATATATACGTTAGTTTCCTTATTCCGTCGTTCAGAATATTTATATGTGGGGACCAAAATATATGAAGTGATAATATTTATAAAAACAAAATGAGTGCCCTAATAATAAAAAAGTCTAAGCATCCGAGTGGAGTATTAGGAGAATATTATATGAAGTGAATGTAAATGTTAGAAGAAGTCGGGGACGCCCGAGAAAGACATGGCACGATCAAGCGAACCTTGGTATCGGGCCATGTTAAGGGTCAGAATAAGAGAAGGGTTATGCATGAATGTGAAGGAGCTAGCAGAATGTGCCAAGACCAGTTGTTTGGTGGTCCATCTTGTTTGCTTAATTATTAAGAGGTCGTGATGGTTAGCTCGTTAGGTCATAGACTTTTATTCAGAGAATCTCTACAAAACGAAAGTGCTTTGATCACAAAGTCTCAGTTGCCAACAAGCAAAAGACCACATTCCTTTCAATATTCAGTGGCCAAGAGATATAACACATAACATAATTAAACACCTTATCAGCAACTTCGTAAAAACTATGACTTATAAACTATTGATGAGTCATAGTAAAATTCAAAAATTTAAAACACGTTGACTGACGAGGTCTGTAGTAGGTATATTTGATGCACGTTCTAGAGTGATGGATACTCTCAGTATCACCCTGCTGATAAACCTGACAACCATTCAGAATCGAAGAGTTATTATAGAAACACTAAACTAGAGGGCTAGAGGCAGAGAATGGAATGCCATATAACAGCCTATTTGCAGACAAGCATTGAATCATATTCATGCATCGTAGGTATCTGTCATTCCATAACCAAAAAGTCTGAACCATCATCGCAAATACATAGTTGCCTAAGAATTAGCATTATTCCAAAGCTATTAAAAGTGGATAATCAACTCACTTAGAAGCACATAGTTACGGTCAGGGGTAGGCAGAGAGGATATACCGCCACACAACTCTGCTTTACCGACGGCTACCTACCGCCCAGAGGCAGTGAGACTATGGGACTATCTCGATTGGGGTATGTTGTGTGGATCAAGCTAACGGGGAGGGAAACAATATGGGGTAGAAGAAGCGGGGGATTTCCAGGCCATTCAGATCTGGTTACCAAACACGGCTAAAGTCATTTCAAGCAACGTTTTGATTCTGAATGGTGGTCTTTCACCAGGGCGTTACTAAGAGTATGTAGGTGTATTTGCCAATCTCTTATTTTAAATAACACGGGATTTGAAAACGCAACCTCTGGATTCGTACTGGAATTACATATAAGCCGTTTTAACAGGTTTCCTAAATGCACCCCTTAAAAATAGTTTATTGCTTTTTAATGAGTATTATTCCTCCAGCAAATTTAACGTTAATTTGAATTACATTTGACTAAATTGACGGGATTATCTCCGATTAAGGAATGTATGAGTCATTTTGCATTGTGTAGTTTTAGTTTTTACCAGAAAGGCTAATTAAAAAGCAGTAAAATTAGATAATAGTGGTTTTTGCAAATATAGACTACAATAATCCCTTTTGTCCTAATTAGGCTCGCTTGCTAAATTCTAAGAAAATCCCGAGATAATAACAATTTTCGCCAATAAATGAATCAACTTGGCTGTTAACACAATCACCGTAATAATGGTTATTATTGTTTTAATGTTCTAAGTAATAATAATAACTATATTTGTATAATGTATGTAGCGCCGTTGTTGTGAAAACTGGCCTTAATTTTTTTGTATTTAAAAATATGATTTTTTGGGATTATTCCTATCTTAGTACTGAGGTGTATTACTAAATCTTTATATTAAAAAGATCCAACAATAGAGATATTGGTGGTAGAAGAAATGGGGGGTGGAATACTTAACACAATATCTCTACACCGGAATGAGACACGGAGTTGAATTAAAATCGATGAAATGTAGTTTGTCAGTAACATATTGAATGGTGGAAGAAGTTGGAGACGACCGAGAAAGACATTAGCAATAGCGAAACTAGTTATAGATAAAGAATTAACTTTCAACATTAGAAGAATACTTTGCGTCTAACAGAACTCATTCATTTATTACTAACTATACGTATATGGATACTATTTTATTTACTGCATACTCTTGAAGTACACATTATTATTTATTAATGTTTGACGCAAGGGGAGGGGTGGGTAGGCAAAGAGGACAAACTAGTCGCTCTTGGCACACACTCATTGCTTTATTCACATTCGTACATCGCCTCATAGATACTTTAAGTGTTTGGCACTACATACAAAATATAAATTAGGAAATGTTGTACATTCTGCAATGTTGCAATATTATCTGCATTAATAAAATAAATATCTCAATGAAGAAGATATTTCTAACAAATCTAATCGAAACATGAAACAGAACAAAACGTGAATCCTTCCTAGTTGGACAGTCAAAAGCAAAATATGTAGTATTATAAAATATAAATAAATAAACAAGGACACAGAAAATAAAAAAAGATAACGGTCACAACTAGGAATCGAACCCAGAATCTCTCAGTCTTACAGCGCCTTTAGCCACACAATCATTGGGACCTAATTATTAAACGTCATATTTTTCGATCTCATATTTCAAATTCCGAATTAAAAATATTCTCTATCAACTATTTTTTCACATATTTTTGGCAGTTAACTTTTAAATGATAAGAAAGTTCAAATGAATTGATTTGTAACCTAGATGATAGTGTCTGGGATAAACTTAACTGATTTGTATTTATATGATATGTTCTGTCGCGGTTTTGATTTTCTAGTAGCAACCTATTATTTACTTGATTTGGTATGTCAAATTGTAATGAAAATAATTAGTTTAATACAATTCTCAACAACTCGAGTAGAGTCGCTATACTAGAGCCGCGCCATACAACGTTGAATGTGTATCAAACAATATATGAATGTGGATGAAGCAATTAGCGTGTGCCAATACATAGTTATGTGTCTGTTTTACCTCTCGCCTACCCCTCGGGAACACGGTGTGGTTGTAAAATTGTTTAATTCAATCACTCATATAGTGAATTTATCAGATTTACTGAAGAAGGATTGCCTTTCCTCTTTGTCTGTCAAAGTTGTTACAAAAAGGTTAATAATAATTTTTTTTTTAACGAGAAGGTATTCAAGTTATTTTAAAAGGTATTTTAATAAAAATATTATCCGGGCGCCTTTTGACACCGAGCCTCCCGCCCCTAACTGCCCTTTCAGAGGGAGGGGTGAAGTGAACGGTATAAATAGTGCGTTTTTAAAGAATTATGGTTAATATCGATCGTAGCGCGCTCGAGTCAATATCAAATATCAATTTTCTAAGGACGATTTACAGTTTAAGTTAAAGTGTTTTTTTAAGTGCTTTTTTAAGTGTTGTGGAAAGTGTCATCATAACAATGGAGTTAGCAAAAAGAATTATCGGCGACCTTCCAGCATCCCCCGCGAGAGAGGCAGAAAGAGAACAGTCCACGATCGAGGCACACCGGCAGTTTGCCAAAAGCGGAGCCACCTTGCAATATGTTCAACTTTCCATCTGTTACGGTACCAAGGACCCATTGAGATTTTACCTGCTAACGAGGTTTTCTCAGAAAACGCCAAAGCTGTCGAAGTTATATTTAGCTACTCCTTATCTGGACAATATGTACCACGAACAGGAAAAGCTCAAGGCCGAAGCATCACATGCAGTTGAAGCGGGTGATATAGCTGAATCCTCCGATGCAGGGGAGACTGATTCCGCTCAAGCTACTGTTGAGGTCAAGGTTGACGATGGTGATAATGTGGAAGACGTCGATGATGAAGAAATTAAATGGCAAACAGTAAGGAAGAGAAAAAGAAAACCTTCTCTGGCAAGACGTTCCTGTCAACGAGTGAAAGCAGCTCCCACTTTTGAGATGTGCGATGACGGCACGATCGTGGTGAGGCATGGTGGGATGGAGAGCCATCTGCCCTACCAGCCTAATATGATTCGGGAGATGGGCTCGGGGCCGCGGAGCCCCACGGAGCAGGCCAGGAGGGACCGCCTTAATGCTGCTTGCCGTATGAGCCGGGCCCGCGCCATGATGGGGGCAACCAGGCCCTATACATTGTAAAGGGCGCAATTTCCCTGTAGAGGTCCATTGCAAAAAGGGTGCCTTAGTACATATCGGCGTTAGCTCAGGTGGTAGAGGTTGAGATCATGATCATCAGGCGTCAGGTCAGCTACTGCTTTTACACGGGGAACTGATAGTCAAACAAACCACTTCGAATTCGTCAAAGGAAACGCATTAATTGGGGTATGATAGTATATTCACAAAGCACAATTACAAACAGATACACAAATGAGATGGGTCATTTACATCCTAAATATTCCTAGCGTTTCGTTAGGAACAATCTCTCTTGATAATTTAGGTTCTGGCTGGCAAGCGTGTGTGTAGGCATAATTCAAGTCACAAAAGGCACATAAAAGGTAAAGATAGTTAATCCGCTTACATGAATTTGTAGTAGGTTTCGCGTACATGTTGAACCACAAAAGGAGGGTTATCTTCCGTACTGTACGCGCTATTACGCGTACATTTCTCCATGGTGAGTAGGCACAGCAATTAGGTACAGGCTTCGAAAATACTTGTACAAAGCGGCCGTTAATTTAGGCGCGCAATCATAGCGTCCTGGTTGATAGCAAAACAGACATGTTGACAGGGCCAAGGCTAGATTGTGAGTGGGGGCGGTTGGTGATTTGAATGGCCGGCGTGTCGAGCGTAGAGCAGTTTTACCAACTTGGCCGTGCAAGGCAGGCGCGCGCGCACAGCGACAATGGTAACAACTCACCGCTGACTAATTTGAATTCGCGGGAGTTTTGAACGTGTCCGATTCGTTACGTGACACATCCCCGCCCGCCCGAGAAAAAGCGACGTGGCAATGAAGCAATAGGCTTAAGAATCCTCTTTTACTTAAAACATGCCACTGGCTTGCGAGAGAGAGAGAGAGAGAGATTGTTGGGTGTGCTAGCTAATTGATGACAAACATAAAACACATAGTGACATGACAAGACAAGACAAAATACAGTGACATATGACATGACAAGACAAGACAGAACATAGTGACATATGACATGACAAGACAAGACAAAACATAGTAACATATGACATGACAAGACAAGACAGAACATAGTAACATATGACATGACATGACAAGACAAGACAAAACACAGTGACATTTTGAAAGAGAGAAAAAAAATGACTCTAAGTTTATCATTGGTCCGGGAAGCTAAGATTTGCGAAGCGTAGTTTGTTTGCGTAGTGGGTCGGAGTTTGCGTAGCACTTGTTATTTTCACTAACACATGACCCTTTGAGATTACACTCAAATGAACACTAGGGTCTTGGAAAAGAACACGGTGTGGAACTTGTGTTGTTGCGGAGGGGTTCTACTATCACAGAGGTCAAAATAGGTGCTTCAGGTTTGTAGAGATGCCAGAGTGGATCCATGCTGGTAGTAAGCAAGGTTGTACTGGTTATTAAAGCGTGCAGGGCTGCGAGTAACATGGGTTGGTGCCAAATGGAGGTTGGTGGTGAGTATGCACAAACGGCATTTGGTGAGTCTGCATGAACGGCGACTGATTGGTCTGCGTGTTTTAGTATTTGCAAGACAGTGCTTGTGTCAGTGCTTGATGGAGCAAAAGACAACTGTTGATTTGGCAGGAACGGACAACTAACCTGGAGCTGACATGCTCGGAGGTTGTTGTTTGGAAAGTGTCATTATATTGTGAGACAACTTGTTCGCAACTGCACAAACGGCTCACACTTGATTGAGTTGAGTGTTGTCGGGTGCTTTTTATATAACGAGGCTGGAGAGAGGGGACCTCCGTGACGGTAGTGAAGGCGGCAATGAAGAGGGCTCAGCTGGTGATGAAAGAGGCTGCTGGGCTTCTTTTTAGTCCAGGGGTGAATTATTATTAGAACAAAATTCTTGAAGTTTACCTGCCTGGTAGACCAATGATGCAAAAATGGTTGGAGAGAAACAAATGTGCCTTGGGTAGAAGAAAGAGATTTGCTTGCCAGAAACCAGAGAAAGAGAAAGATAGAGATGTTCCTAACTAGTTGATATTTTACAAATGTGAAAAAAAATATGTTTTCGTATCAAGAGGTGACTCTGTATAGTCCATTCAGTGCAATAGTACTGAATACAAATCCACTGATACAAGAACATGTTTGTGCAGTGAGACAAAAAAATAACTTCTTTGAAAGCAATTGACCTTTCATGGTCAATGTCATCGCTAAAGCGGTAACAACGTAAGGCTTTCAAGGAAGAAAACATAGTGAATATATTTCATTGAAGGGTGAAGGGATGATGGAAGAAGGGGTGAGAAAAAAAGATTCGTGGATGAGGTTTGTCCTATTTGACAGACGATAAGCCAATGCTTATCGTACTATTTCCAAATCCGTGAATAATTTTCAACAATATGTACATGGTGAAAGTGATGACGAAAGAAGATGTTTGAGTACAGAAATCTGCTGAAAACTGGCTAGAGTCCGGATTCGATCTTCAGGAGAGAGCGAAATATATTTGACAGCAGGTTTCCCGACTCATTACATTTACAAGAAGGTGTGATGAAACATAACATACAACATAATACAATTCTAGTCTTTCATGTGTATTGGATGAAAGACTAGGGGTCGATTTAATCTTCTACAAATTTGTGAGAAAATGACAGACCCTTGTTCAAATTTCACAAACCTGGGAGTTTTCTTATTCGTTTCCCAGCCGACGAGTTAGGTGTTTTTGTGTCATGTCCCGATTGACCTCCTACGACACGATACCTCATAATCAAAAGTAAAGCCGATGATTAGTCCATGGTCAATGGATAGTAGATAGTTCTTGGGTTTAGTTACAAGAAGTCTACAGGCATCAGTTCAACCAAAATTTGCTGAATGCACAGCTTCAATGTTATTTTTAAAAAAAAAATTGTTCCAAGAGGGAAATTTCCTGCTGTTTGGCAAGTTAAACAAAAGTGTCAAATGTTTTTAAAATGACAAGACATATCCGGGTAAAATGATCTACGTCAGGTAGTTCAAGTATAAACAGGTGGCAATCTTAATTAAGAAAGGCCAATTGATATTATATCGTTCACACGAATCACGGTGAGTATTATGACGTCTTCACGTATCATGTAAGAATTTGAACGATTTTGAAAAAAAAGGTCGAGCCTAGTATTGCAAGGGTGTAAGACAGTAGGTATTTATATCAAAACATTGAGACAAATTACCTATTCGCTGCATTGGCGAAAAAATTAAGTGATTATGACGAGCTTCTCGTATAGCGTTGGATTTTATAACGTTCGCACGTATCATGGTGGATTTTATAACGATCTCTCGTATCATGGTGGATTTTATAACGATCTCTCGTATCATGGTGGAAGACAAATTTACGTTTAAGTTGATAAAGAAGTTTCCATTTCAATACAGACGGCATATGAACAAGGTACACAATAAACATACTCGGTGATGTCGACAGTTATTGGTACCAGCATAATACAAAAGTAACATGACAAGCAGATACAATTGTACAAGACATGTGATGTGATGGTAGTAATTACTTACACAGCGCACAAATATAGCGAAAGAGACCTATTGGTTTTACTTACTCTTTGCTTACAATATACTGTGATGACACAACCAAAAGTTGAGTTTACACGGTAAGTGATGACATAATACAAGACATATGTCAACAAGAATTTTTTATACAAGACAAAAAAAATAATATATATATAGCAAAGGAGGCCTATTTGGCTTTACATATTCTTTGCTAATAATATAAAAGTTTGTAGTGGTTTATTTAAGACCTGATTGGGTTTTACCTACTTAAAATGACCAAACAAAATGAGCAAGGAAACACGCTTGGTGTTACCAATTGCCACAAACACGAATGTTGTGAACTTTACATGTTATACATTTTTATATACAAAAAGGAGGGCACCTTGAGACACAGGATAACTTAATATGAACCTGGCTTGGTGTATTTTAACAAGGCAAATTAATGTCATTCAAGACAAAATAAAGTGCGACAAAATAACAGATTTGGGTCAGGAAGTTGAGATCCTATGATTTTACATACTCAATGTGACCGAAAGGTGTTATGCATGGTACAATGTTATTGATGAGGAAGGCAAATTGCAATTTGTTTTTCTTTACAACAACTATTTTCAGAAATGACGTGTCAATATCAAATTCTGAAAAAAGGACAAGAGCAAATGGGATAGTTGAGCGCCATTCAATTTTGGGAAAACTGAAAAAACTTTAACATGGTAATTGTAACTTATATTTGTTACACCTGTGTAACTTGAATCAAATGACGATACCGAACTGGAATTACACACGCATTTTGATTACAAATTACAGGGGTAGAACATTCACCTCAATTGGGTGTATGTTGCAAAAAGGGTCATTGTTTTTATACGATGGAACCCATTAGAACAAATATGAAGGACAATAGGAAGAACAAGAGCAAAAAAATAAAATGATATGTCAAGAAAACTTGGTGTGTTGGGAGCAGGGAATGGAGAACATTTTCGAGTATCGCGCGTACCCAAAAATACAAACCGACATTGAGGAGGTGTCTCTTTTCTGAAATGATCAGTTTCAAAAAAGGTGTGTACATGAGAAAAGGTGAGACGTGAGAAAAAGAATAGTAACAAAAGTTTATATACAAAGAAATAGTGTACCGAGGTCAAGGTTACAATTGACACTTATTGTACCTTGTCGTGTAAGATTTACTTACAACAAACCATAATGGATGATTAACTTATGAAAATCAAGAACATTATGGTTAAAAAAAGGCTAATGATTTCAACAAAAAACGAATAACACTATGGTAGACGGCTTGTGAGATCAATAGTAGAAGTCATAGATAGTTGTTTAAGCAAAGTTTGTAGTGTATGGCAGTGGTTGTTTCTGCCAATGAGGTACAAACGTAGGGACAGGAGTGATGGTTTCTATTGTTTCTATATTTCCAGCCTTGACAATGTCCTTTATGTGGTAGTTGCCTATGTGTTTACCAGAAATGTCGGACAGGGTGTACACCAAATCTGAGATTTTTCTCAGTACTTTAGCCTTGATAAAGCGGGGTGCCAATTTGGCAGAGAAGTACATGGCACCTTGTGACAATGTGTTATTTCTTCTCCAGACAATATCCTCTTTATTAAAAGTGACATGTTTCCTGCGTAAGTTGTATCTGTCCGCACTTTTTTGGTGGGCCAGTAATAAAGCGTTTGTTACTTCGCTGTAGATAGCAGAGAGTTCTTCTAAACGGTGAGCATATGTTTCTGCAGGGTCTTCAGATGAGGGGACCGATGATGGAAAATCAATATTCCGATGTAGAGAGCCGTGAACAATTTGTTCCATGCCGTGTTTGAGGAAGAATGGGGTGTAACCGGTTGTAAGATTTACCGTGTTGTTTATAGCTGCTTGAATTTTTTCCAAGTTTTTACACCAAGTGCGTTGGTCTTTATCAACTAGGATAGCCAGGGCAGTATTGATGTTTTGGTTATAACGCTCTACAGTGTTGTTCTGTGGTGTGTAGAGAGTATTATAAAAAATGTCCTTTATGCCGTATTTGGACAGGAACTCCTTAAATTCAGTTGCGATGAACTGTTTTCCGTTATCCACAATAATTGTACGGGGGGTTCCGTAAGGTATAAATATGTGTTTTTCCAAAAGGCTTACGACTGCAGATGCGGTGGCTCTTTTTAAAGGGAAAATCCAACAATATTTGGTGAAAATGTCCACTACACTGAGTATATGCATGTGTCCAGCATAACTTCTGGGGAAAGGTCCAATAAGATCCATTGACAGTGATTGGAGTGGTCTATCGGCGCGTTTGGGTTTACCCATAAGACCAGCAGGGGGTGCAGTGCTGTGTTTATAAGCTTTGCAAGTGTCGCATTTAGAAATATAATTTCGCACTTGTTTGAAAAGACCGGGCCAATAATATTTCAAGGATATTTTCTTATATGTCTTGAAGGTTCCGGGGTGTATGGATTCCGGGGCACTGTGGTTGTTGAATATTATTTGTTCTCTTTCTTCGGGAGGAACAACCAGTTTCCAGGCATGGTCTTCGAGAATAGACAAAGGAGGTTTGCAATTACGGTACAATTGTCCTTCTTTTATGATAAAATTGGGAAACTGTTGAGGAGAGTTAATGCAACCGTTGAATATCTTTAGATACCAGGTGTCCTTAGTGGAAGAAATGGGAGCAGTTGGTTCGGTGTTTAGGAGAGCAAGCTCGATTCTTGAGAGTGCATCAGGTACAATGTTGTCGGCGCCTTTGCGGTGTATGACATCGAAAGTGTATTGAGACAAGCGTGATGACCAACGAGCGAGTCTACCGGATGGATTGTTCAAGGAGATTAGCCATTTTAGGCTGCTGTGGTCAGTAATTACAGTGAATTTGCTACCGTCTATGTATCCTCGAAAGTGGTGAATAGAATCCATTACTGCCAGTAACTCTTTTTCCGTTATTCCGTAGTTCTTTTCGTGTTTGTTTAAACTTCGGGAAAAGTAAGCTACAGGGTGTTCTCCATCGGGAAATTCCTGAGTTAGTACTCCGCCGATTCCAACATTAGAAGCGTCAGTATGGAGCGTGAAAGGAAGTGTGAAATCAGGGCAGTTCAGCACAGGTGTTGTTTGTAGAGCAGATTTCAAAGTGATGAAGGCTTTTTCGGTTTCAGGAGACCATAAAAAATTACTGATGCCTTTGCGTGTACCAGTGATTTTGTTGAGGGGTGCTGCAATGTAGGAGAAGTCTTTGATGAACCTTTTATAATAACCGGCCAGTCCTAGAAAACCTTTGACTTCTTTTGCGTTTTTGGGTCTGGGGAAATTTGCCATGGCTTCGACTTTAGCTGGGTCCGTTCTCAGACCTTTTTCGTCGATAATAAAGCCTAAATAACGCAAGCGGGACTTGCAAAATTCTGATTTCTTCAAATTGATGGTGAGACCGGCCAGCTTGAGTTGTTGGAAGACTTTTTCCAGCATTTCAATGTGTTTTTCGAAAGTGTCAGTTATGATGATGAGATCGTATAGGTAACAGAATAAGTTATTATCCGATTCTGGGCCGAATAACTTGTCCATTAACCTTTGTAGTTCGGCAGGGCTGTTTTTGAGGCCGAATGGTAACCTTTTGAAGTGGAACATACCTCTACCTGGTATGACAAACGCAGTTTTTTCACAAGATGCAGCATCTAATGGTATTTGCCAAAAAGCTTTGCTTAGATCAATTGAGGATATAAACTTGGCGTTTCGTAGTTTGTCGAGGATGGCGTGAACAAATGGAAGTGGATAGGCGTCAGCCTCAGTGCAAGCATTAAGCCTTCTACTGTCGATGCAGAATCGTGCAGAGCCGTCCTTTTTTGATACAAGTAGAGTTGGGTTGGTCCAGGCGCTTCTACTAGGAACTACAACGCCTAAACTCAACATTTCGTCTAACTCTTTTTCCAATTGTTTAAGTTTCTGGGGAGCTAGGTTATAGTACCTTTGTTTGATGGGTGGTCCGTTGGTTTTGATGTGGTGTTCGACTAGGTTAGTTAGTCCTAAACCGCATTTTTCGAAGGATATTGATTCGAATTTGTTGATCACCCTTTTTAATTGTTGTGACTGAGCAGAACTTAGATTTTCGTAAGGTATTACTGTACGAATTTCACTGACTTGTGCGGAGTGAGAGGTGTTGTTGCAAGTGTTAAATACCTGGGGGGCGACATTAAAGGCCTTCCAGAAGTCTACACCGAGGATAAAGTTCTGGGTTATTGAAGGAATCACTAAGAAGTTGATCGTGATTGTTTTGTTTCCGCAACTGACAGGTAGTGATAGAGAACCTGTGACAGTTTGTGCTGTGTTGTCTGCGGTTGTGACGTGTGTAGAATGCATCTTGATTCTAAATCCGCAATTGACGAAAGGTATGTGTGCATTATTGCCGAGGCAACTAATAGATGCGCCACTATCCATAAGTCCCGAAAAGGTGACATTATTGACGGAGAATTGAGCATAGGGTCTTCCGTCTTGAGCTTCTTTGCAACTAACAGTTGAAAGATGTAAGGCCTGGTTGAAGTATTTTACGTGTCTCAACCACTCTATCCATTCCTTAGGCCTTGGAGTGAAATGGATTCCCGAGAGGTTGGGTATTAGTTTTTTTGCTTCTTGTTTACCCAATTTGGAGGGGGTTTCGAAAAGTCCGGTGGAGGTTTGACAACTTTATTGGGAGCGTGTAATCTCTCGTAATTGTGTCTTGATTTTTTGAAAATTTCTCGTAGATTGTCACGAGGTGGAGAGTGGTTATGGGAAGAATGCCTCTTAGGTGCTCTGGTGTCTCGGGGTTCTTGGAGGTTAGCTTGCTTAAAACAAGTAGTTTGAGAATGACCGGTTTTCTTGCAGAATGAGCAGGTTTTTCTTTCATTATATTCTGGTTTGATACCAGAGGATCTGCTTGGTTTGGTGATTTCGTTTGCATCGTTAGAGTCTTTTCTTCTGTTTTGGTATGTTTCCAATAGAAGGCAAACGTCGTTAAGTTGGTTTATGCTGAGGATTTTTTGTGAAGTAATGATGTTCTCATATTTATGGAGGAGACCATCAATTATAATCGGCAGCAGTTCGTTGTCCGAAACAGGTGAAGAGAGCCTGGCGTTTATGAATTCAGCTCTTTGTATGTAGTTGGCAGCTGATTCATTTGAAAGTTGCTTGATTGCAAACAGCGATAGTTTTATTTTGTGTTGGGCTTCCTTTTTTCCAAAACTGCTGATGAGGGCTGATTTTAGTTTGGGCCAAGAATCTGCCCTTTTTTTTCTGTGATTTATGCCACGAGAGCAATTCGGGTGCAATGAGATCGATAAAGTTGCGATGTAGGATCTCTATGGGAATTCCTCTGACTTGGGCAGTTTCTTCTATTCTGTCAATAAAATTTTCCACATCGGTGCGACCGTTGAATTTAATTTTCCAGGATGATAGGTCGTAACTTTTATTTTGTGGAATGACCGGTGCTGGTATGTTTTTTGACTCAGGTGGTACTGGTGTAATTATTTTTGCTTCCACTGGTTCGGGGCAATTAAAACGTAAATTCCTGATGTATTTCTTGTTGAAGTACAAGGCGTAATTTATAAGCGACTTCCTTGATTTGTCAGTTGGCGACAGGTCCCTTTTACGATTTCTCTTTTTGATTGGAAAATGTTGGTAATTACACCAAATGTAATTTCTGTAGGTACAGTGGGTGAGTCCATTTTGAAGGTTTGCTTGATGTTTGAAGAAGGAAGATGATTGTGTTCCGGAATTTTTTGAAGTGTTTTGAAATTTTGAAAATTTGGTCAGGACTTTGCTTTGTAAAACTGTGTTTTTTAGTTTCACTAGTCACTTTCACTTGTTGAGAAGAAAAATTGGCCAGGACTTTGCTTTGAAAAACTGTGTTTTTTAGTTTCACTAGTCACTTTCACTTGTTGAGAAAAAATTGACCACAGATTTACTGATTTGAAATTGAGGATGTTGAAGAAAAGGAATGAATTTAATTTCACTTTTCACGTCACTTGTTGTAAGGTTAAAACTTGTCGAAGGCACTTGGAAGGTTAACACTCGTCGAAGGCACTTGGAAGGTTAACGTTCGTATTTGCACACTAGAGGAAAAAACAGTTGTACCTATAATTTATTAGGAATAAATGTATAATTAGTGTTGAGACAAACCCGTGTTTTTATTTACACTAGTTGAAGGAAGGTGATTTGTTGGTAATGTTCGCTATGTGAAAGGAGACATTACGGTTTTGAAATGGGCGTTGAAAAAAAATAAACACACACGAATTCGTGATGTTTATTGCTTGTTGAGAAACAAAAACAACTCTGTTGTGTTTGTTTGTAGTTGTCGTGAGTGTTCACGATACGCGGCAAGGTGTGAGCACGCGTGGCCACCATTTTGTGAACCCAGTTTTTTGCGAGCGCGCCAAAAAAAACGGTTTGTGGACATTTGCTAAGGAAATCACATGTTGTTACAAGAATTATGTACATGAATAGAATTTTAATTGACGAACACAAGGTAGTCTATTGTTGGCTTATGAAGGGATGACAAAAAAAAATTTTGCCCCATGTTAGGCGACAGTGTAAAGGGCGCAATTTCCCTGTGAGAGGTCCATTGCAAAAAGGGTGCCTTAGTACATATCGGCGTTAGCTCAGGTGGTAGAGGTTGAGATCATGATCATCAGGCGTCAGGTCAGCTACTGCTTTTACACGGGGAACTGATAGTCAAACAAACCACTTCGAATTCGTCAAAGGAAACGCATTAATTGGGGTATGATAGTATATTCACAAAGCACAATTACAAACAGATACACAAATGAGATGGGTCATTTACATCCTAAATATTCCTAGCGTTTCGTTAGGAACAATCTCTCTTGATAATTTAGGTTCTGGCTGGCAAGCGTGTGTGTAGGCATAATTCAAGTCACAAAAGGCACATAAAAGGTAAAGATAGTTAATCCGCTTACATGAATTTGTAGTAGGTTTCGCGTACATGTTGAACCACAAAAGGAGGGTTATCTTCCGTACTGTACGCGCTATTACGCGTACATTTCTCCATGGTGAGTAGGCACAGCAATTAGGTACAGGCTTCGAAAATACTTGTACAAAGCGGCCGTTAATTTAGGCGCGCAATCATAGCGTCCTGGTCGATAGCAAAACAGACATGTTGACAGGGCCAAGGCTAGATTGTGAGTGGGGGCGGTTGGTGATTTGAATGGCCGGCGTGTCGAGCGTAGAGCAGTTTTACCAACTTGGCCGTGCAAGGCAGGCGCGCGCGCACAGCGACAATGGTAACAACTCACCGCTGACTAATTTGAATTTGCGGGAGTTTTGAACGTGTCCGATTCGTTACGTGACAACATTTAGGAAGAGGGCCCCGAAAAAGTCAGCTGAAAAAATCCCGACACCCGATTTAAAAGAAAATATTTTATAATTATTTTTACCTTTGATGTTTCTAAATATGTTTATTAGGTCTATTAAATTATTTTTCAAAATCTGATACTCAAGTAATCTAAGAAAATCTGGATTTAAAATCCCTATTACATATTTCAATTGCATACTACTTCATTCCCATAAGTATATAATAATTATGTATTTCGTTATTTATATTATTAATTTATGTTTCAACCAATTTATAAACTTTAAATGTAATATTAACTCTAAAAACGTTTTAATGTTGAATATTTTTATTTGTAGTATAATAAATATTGCTAAAATGTATTTTATCCTGTCGATATGTATTTTTCATTTATTTAACGCCCAGAGGGCTTTTACATGGTTGGTAGTATAATTTTAATTTGACAGATACTTTGAAACATAAAAAATAAGAATAAAATTACATTTGATAAAAGCTATGCAACAAGTCATACAAACACAAGAAAAAAAACCAGAAAATTACAGCTATTTGTAGGTTTACATGATGTGTTTAGGAGTATTGTTGAAATAAATGTTTTAAAAGATCCACAAAACTTGCCAAGTTGGTATTGAATATGTCAACATCACCCAAGTAATGATTTCCCATGGTGTGAAGTCGTTGTATCGGAGAGTGGGCAATGTAGTTACGCTTATGTGTGCTGCTGTAGAATATTGTATTTTGTCGTGTTGTTACTGTGGGTGTATGTATGTTTATAAGTTGCAGGAGTTCACAACAGTCGAATTTAGAGTTAAGTATTTTGAATAAGAACGTTAAATCGTTTATTTTACGTCTATCTTCTAATGTCTGTATGTTTAGAGTATTTAATAAGAAATTGTATTTTAAGTCTTCGACAGGGATATTTAATTTAAAATTTATAAAACGTAGAAATTTTTTTAGTATTCGCTCAATGTTGTGAATGTGAATTTTGTAAGATGGAGACTAAACTACTGAGTTATATTCAATTAGACTTCTTACTAAAGATACGTATAATAGTTTAATGGCTTGTAAAGGATTATAGTTTTTAGTTGTTCTTAATAGTTGCCTAGTGTTTTCATACCTTTGTTCACAGTTTGATGGATACGTATTTCGTTATCTACTCGTATATAATTTATTTATGTTTCAACCAATTTATAAACTTTTAATGTAATATTAACTGTAAAAACGTTTCATGTTCAATATTTTCATTTGTAGTATTGTTAAAATGTATTTTATCTTGTTTATAATGATGTATTTATATGACTAATTTTATTCAATAAATTATGTGTACTTTTCTAAATGTTCTCCCTTTTTTCAATGTTTCAACCTTATTTGTATTGTTTAGATTAAAAAGAATTATTATATTTCAATGTTGTTCTTAGATTGATTCTTTCAAAAGCATTATTTTGCAAGATATCGCAGGTTTTAATATACCTCGGTTGTTTAGCAATTATTGACTATAAAAGTATCCTTCAATATTTAAATTTGAATTAGATTATCATAAATATATAAAGTATTTGTTTTATTTCTTGTTGAACACCAAAATGTCTTGTACCTAACCTATTGAACCTAGTTATTGTGTAACTTTCGGGTCAGGAGCGTAGAATTGTCATTCGATTAGTTATGCGGTCACTGTTCTGAGATAATGTGTGGTGTCAAAGCTTTGCAAAGACGATTTCTCATATAATCTGTTTACCAACTTCCCCGGCGTTGCCTGGAATTGACGCAGACTCATTCGAAATCAGATGAATCCGAGAAATTTTCCTATAATTTTGAAGGACAAGTGTGTAAAATTTCGGAATAAAATTGTGTAGATTTTTATAAAAAGACCAGGAAACCCGCCACAACACTCGTCTTTATAAACACGGGGCATATAATATATATACACTGCATGAATTTCACCCAAGTTGTCGGACTGGAAATTTAATTTCTAGAGAAATGTTTCCAGGGTTGAGTGATAAAATTCTCCTTACTGCTTTGGAGCTGCAGATTTAACAGCTGGATTGATCACTGGTGATATTTGAACGTAGCATGATCTGTACCTTTATTTATATTTTTAGTAACGTATTGGATTGATTTTACTGAACGGCACAACTCAATTTTGATTGTGAGCATCGAACCTTTTTATATGTAGTAAATATTTACTCGGATCGTTGTCAATGTGATGGTTTCGCACAGTGGCAGATTGTCGACCTTCGTAGAGGCGCAAAGTAAGCGCCCAAAAATATATTTTTACTTCTCACTAGCTTACGTGTACCCGGCTTTGCTTGGAGTTGTTCATAGGAGATATATAGATACATATTCATAGACATACACCATCGCGGATTTTTAAGATATGCAATTCCGTAGTACAATATTTTGATATATCTCATAAGGTTTAGCCAGCTTTAGCTATGTAAGCGCCCGAAAAAAGGCGCAAACAGACGAGCGCGGATAGCGACCTTATTTTATACTATTAGAGATTTTACAAAATTTTACAAAACTATATTCTATATCTCTACATTCTTTAAGTATAATATGAATGTTTTATATTTAAAACCCTTCCAGAAGAAATTCTTGAAATGATAATGAAAACCCTATCAAAACCAGTTGCGTAGTTGAGATGAACTAAGCGAACAAACCGACAGACGCGGATAGCAACAGCTTTATTTTATACCATTAAGAGATTTCTACCTTCAAACTACACTACTAGAATTCACAACTCCAAAACATTACTCCAAACTATTAATAACTCCGAGTGACTCCGGGTTCACTTCGGCTGTTTAAATACTGTGGCGGCCGGCATTAGTATGATTTTTATACAAATCCAAATAGTATTATTCCGAGATTGATGAAATTTTGCAAACCTACATGCAATAGCTAAAAAAATTTAATACAGGAACACTGAGACTTCAGTTGACTTTATGAATTTCGACACATTGGGTTAGATACATACGATGAGGATGCAAAATTTAACAAACTCAAAATATGTAATAATATGTGAAATGTTAAATAATATGAAATATCAAATATATCGTAAAATATTTGGAAAAAGTATGAGAGTCGGGGGCTTAGGATCATGGGGGGCCTATCTCCAAAAACATAGTAAAACAAGATAAACGCAAAATATGGAATGAGAAACGGTAAATGGGCGAAAAGGGGGGTGAGGAGGGGGGGGGGATAGAAGGGAAAAGGGGAAGGTTTGAGACATAGTTGCAAAGACTTTGACTTTTGGAGATATAAGAAATAAAAGGAGGAAGGGGGATAAAGGGGGATAAAAAATGTTAAAATAAGGTTTGACATAGTTTGAAAAGACTTTGAGTTTTGGAGAGATGAGAAAAAAAGGGGGAATTGGTAGAAGAGAGAGTAGATGGGGTTAGTGGGACTATCTAACATGGGCTATCAACTACTCCAACATTTGTTTTACAGCGTGAGTGAACCATGTTAAACCTCAGCCGGAGCAGTATTGAGAATCTGAAAGAAATTTAGATGTTCAGTTAAGATGATAATTGCTCACCCTCTTAACAGAACCATTTGTAGGATAGGAAGTGTTTATGTCTTATATTGATCGGATAGTTATAATGTGAAGCTTTGATCGTGCTTAATATTATTTTAATTTAATTTAATGTCCTTTGATAATTATTAATTTCGTTCCTTATGATGTTTTTTGCGAAGATTTTTCGGAGAGGTATAATTTGTATAACATCAGAAATGTCACTAAAGTTTATATCTCTCCTCTGGCATCCTTTGGTTATTTGCCATCTTTCCGTCGTGAACATTGGGCAGTCTAGCAACAGATGATTCACTGTTTGTCACAAGGGCATGCCGGACTATCTTTCAGCTTGAATCTGTGAAGGTAGGATAGGTTCGCTCCATGACCGGTAAGGATTTGCGCGAGTTCGAAAGTTCGAGTTATCTTTTTACCAAACTTTTTATTTATTTTATTTAAAAATATATTTCTTTTATATAAAAACATAAATATGTTATGCTAAAAAAACTAATTACAATATTTTTTTTTCTTTTTAACGTAACTACCCAATTCAGTAGAGAAAAACGATTCTCGTGTTTGATTTGGGGAGTAGTGCCATTTCAATATATTATATTGGGTAAAGAAAAGAAAGAAAGTTTTTTATTTTTAAAGTAAGAAATAAACAAAATGTATAAAGCATGATAACAAAAGTATAGATAATGAAAATAGACTACAATAGCAGTTACTAAATTAGATACACAGTAAATATAAGAAAATGTTTATTTACATGAATTTAAGAGTAAAAGTAAAATAAAAATAATATTATTACATTTCGATTAATAAGAAGGTGGTATAAGTACATGGAGTTATTTTATTTATTTGGAGTAAACGGAGCTGATAATATTGCAAGCTAAGGTACATAATAAATTGCGACAATAATCTATTGGTAGCTCGAATGCTGATATAATATTTTTAGAGGATATGGTAAAAGAAGAAAAATATTTTTTTTGTTAATTAATTTTATGAAATAAAATAGTTATATACTAAGTATGTACAATTAAAATTTAAATTTGATCAATTACTACTAATATGTACCTGTTATCAAAAGATATGTAAAAAATCTAATTAAAACTTATAATTATTATTTGGTTGATCAAGAAGTTGTTTTATTTGTAATTTAAAGGCTTTATAATTTTTTTCAGATTTGATTTTATATGGGAGTGCATTAAATATTTTATAACTTGATAAGTATAATGGTGTTGAGAAGCGCTCATTTTAAATTTAGGGATTTCTAAGTTGCCACGTGATCTTGATCGGTTACTTATTTTTGGAAATGTTATTATAGAATTTAGATAAAAATTCCCTGTTTACGAATATGTCGTTCGGCCGAAATTCGGCCGAGGAGAACCTTGTGGTCTACGCGATTATTCGAGCGAAAAATACCTTTCTTCTAGCGACATTTTTAAATTACCCGCGTAGACCACAAGGTTCTCCTTAATATAATTTTGGCTGAACGATATATTCGTAAACAGGGAATATTTATCTAAATTCTGACATCCATCGGTTTCATTCTTGTGGCCGATGAGATATTTTGCCGCATCTGGAGGATACCTACAATGTCATTTGTTAGGTACTTCTCCCCACACCAAAGTTGGCCGAACGATTTTTTTTTCATAACAAATTTGCAATCAACTTTTGCCGTTAGTTTTGCTAATGTGGCACGTCGGATATTTTCATCCCAAAAATGACACCGGAAGTCGTCGCTTTCCAGGACTCCTCCCGGGCCGAAATCTGGATGATTGCGTATTTTTAACTAATCTTATTTGGGGTTAAAGCCCATTACTAATTTGGTTTATGTGGCCTATGGGATGGGATTTTTACGGTCATCGCTTGGACTATAAAAGGTTATTTTTGAAAGTCCCCCCCCACCCAATTATACCATATTGTAGAATAGATTGGGCAAGAGAGAAATAAATAGTTTTAATCATATTATATGATGGGATGTTTCTCAATCTAATGAATAAGTAAATGAGTTTTCTTACTCTGGTTGCCGTATTTTGGACTTCGTTCCATTTTAAGCGTCTATCTACTATGATACCCAGATACTTTATACTATTTTTGTATGTTATTGATAAACAATTTACATTGCCACATTCTTTTTATGTTCACACTGTGATGAATGGATTTTAATGGTAACTAGCTTTTTGCCCATTGCAGGCAACTAATGGGTAAAAATACTTTTGAATGTATGATTGTATGATTTGGCGTTGAATGCGGGTGGAGTGATAGGTGTGTGCCTACTTTTATTTATTTATGATGTGATGTAATGCGTAAAAATGTGGTGAAAATATTAAATATTTAGGTTATATATAATCTAAATGTGATTTTCTATAACAAAAAATTGCCCCTTTAATAACGCCTGCTCGCGTCCCCTTTAGAGTTATATCCCAGTTTTCAAATAGTATGTGGGCTACGCTAGGTTTGTATAGACTGGTTTGTGATTTAATTCTAATACCTATTTTCCATGTTATTTTCTGTAACAAAAAATTGCCCCTTTAATAACGCCTGCTCGCGTCCCCTTTAGAGTTACATCCCAGTTTTCAAGTAGTTTGTGGGCTACGCTAGGTTTGTATAGACTGGTTTGTGATTGTATTCTAATACCTTTTTCCATGTTCTAACCTAACCTAACCTCAAAAACACTCAAAATTTAAAAACTTTTAAAAATGTAATATGAATGTTTGCATGTGAATGAAGCAATGAATATGTGACCACAAATGTATTAAAATATATGTTTGTTTGGAAAGAATGAATATTTTGAGAAAAAAAAAAGCCAAGGAGCTTACTGATCATTTTTTCACCGAGCCGTTCGGGTTGCGAAGGTGGAGACGCGTAAATTGATACCCATATCGTATGTACGGTTTTTGTCACTGACATTTTTCAAAAGTTGTTATTTTGGAAAAAGAGTTGCTCAATTGAAAACTTATTTCATCACAATTCCATAATTTTAGCCCGATTGGTCCCATAAGGCCTGAAAAAACTGCTTCCAAAGTTCGAACCCAAGTCTGAAATTAGCGTCCATTAAAATCTTGATTTTTCTAAAAATACAATTTAATGGATATTATTTGACAGAATTCGATTTGGACAACGACTCTCATCACTATTCCAAAATTTCAGCCCGTTGAGTCCAATGGGGCCTGAAAAAACTGCTTCCAAAGTTCGAACCCAAGTCTGAAATTAGCGTCCATACAAAATCATGATTTTTCTAAATATACAATATTATGAAGATTTTATGACTGAATTCGATATAGACTACATATTTCATCACAATTCCAAAATTTTAGCCCGTTTGGTCCCATAGAGCCTGAAAAAACTGCTTCAAAAGTTCGAACCCAAGTCTGAAATTAGCGTCCATAAAAGTCATGATTTTTTTAAAAATACAACTTTACTGAGATTTTATGACTGAATTCGATATAGACTACATATTTCATCACAATTCCGAAATTAAAGCCCGTTTGGTCTCATAGAGCCTGAAAAAACTGCTACCAAAGTTCGAACCCAAGTCTGAAATTATCGTCCATAAAAATCATGATTTTTCTAAAAATACAACTTTACTTAGATTTTGTAACTGAATTCAATATGGAGTACAAATTTCATCACTATCCCGAAATTTAAACCCGTTTGGTCTCATAGAGCCTAAAAAAACTGCTTCCAAAGTTCGAACCCAAGTCTGAAATTAGCGTCCATAAAAATCTTGATTTTTCTAAAAATACAATTTTATGGAGATTATTTGACAGAATTCTATTTGGACAACGACTCTCATCACTATTCCAAAATTTCAGCCCGTTGAGTCCAATGGGGCCTGAAAAAACTGCTTCCAAAGTTCGAACCCAAGTCTGAAATTAGCGTCAATAAAAATCATGATTTTTCTAAATATACAATATTATGGAGATTTTATGACTGAATTCGATATAGACTACATATTTCATCACAATTCCGAAATTTAAGCCCGTTTGGTCTCATAGAGCCTGAAAAAACTGCTTCCAAAGTTCGAACCCAAGTCTGAAATTAGCGTCCATAAAAATCATGATTTTTCTAAAAATACAACTTTACTGAGATTTTGTGACTGAATTCGATATGGAGTACAAATTTAATCACATTCTCGAAATCTAAGCCCGTTTGGTCTCATAGAGCTTGAAAAAACTGCTTCCAAAGTTCGAACCCAAGTCTGAAATTAGCGTCCACAAAAATATTGATTTTTGTAAAAATACAATTTTTTGGAGATTATTTGACAGAATTCGATTTGGACAACGACTCTAATCACAATTTCAAAATTTCAGCCCGTTTGGTCCCATAGAGACTGAAAAAACTGCTTCCAAAGTTCGAACCCAAGTCTGAAATTAGCGTCGATAAAAATCATGATTTTTTAAAATATACAATATTATGGATATTTTATGACTGAATTCGATATAGACTACATATTTCATCACAATTCCGAAATTTAAGCCCGTTTGGTCTCATAGAGCCTGAAAAAACTGCTTCCAAAGTTCGAACCCAAGTCTGAAATTAGCGTCCACAAAAATATTGATTTTTGTAAAAATACAATTTTTTGGAGATTATTTGACAGAATTCGATTTGGACAACGACTCTAATCACTATTCCAAAATTTCAGCCCGTTGAGTCCAATGGGGCCTGAAAAAACTGCTTCCAAAGTTCGAACCCAAGTCTGAAATTAGCGTCCATACAAAATCATGATTTTTCTAAATATACAATATTATGAAGATTTTATGACTGAATTCGATATAGACTACATATTTCATCACAATTCCAAAATTTTAGCCCGTTTGGTCCCATAGAGCCTGAAAAAACTGCTTCAAAAGTTCGAACCCAAGTCTGAAATTAGCGTCCATAAAAATCATGATTTTTCTAAAAATACAACTTTACTGAGATTTTGTGACTGAATTCGATATCGAGTACAAATTTAATCACATTCTCGAAATCTAAGCCCGTTTGGTCTCATAGAGCTTGAAAAAACTGCTTCCAAAGTTCGAACCCAAGTCTGAAATTAGCGTCCACAAAAATATTGATTTTTGTAAAAATACAATTTTTTGGAGATTATTTGACAGAATTCGATTTGGACAACGACTCTTATCACTATTCCAAAATTTCAGCCCGTTGAGTCCAATGGGGCCTGAAAAAACTGCTTCCAAAGTTCGAACCCAAGTCTGAAATTAGCGTCCATACAAAATCATGATTTTTCTAAATATACAATATTATGGAGATTTTATGACTGAATTCGATATAGACTACATATTTCATCACAATTCCGAAATTTAAGCCCGTTTGGTCTCATAGAGCCTGAAAAAACTGCTTCCAAAGTTCGAACCCAAGTCTGAAATTAGCGTCCATAAAAATCATGATTTTTCTAAAAATACAACTTTACTGAGATTTTGTGACTGAATTCGATATGGAGTACAAATTTAATCACATTCTCGAAATCTTAGCCCGTTTGGTCTCATAGAGCTTGAAAAAACTGCTTCCAAAGTTCGAACCCAAGTCTGAAATTAGCGTCCACAAAAATATTGATTTTTGTAAAAATACAATTTTTTGGAGATTATTTGACAGAATTCGATTTGGACAACGACTCTAATCACAATTTCAAAATTTCAGCCCGTTTGGTCCCATAGAGACTGAAAAAACTGCTTCCAAAGTTCGAACCCAAGTCTGAAATTAGCGTCCATAAAAATCATGATTTTTCTAAAAACACAATTTTATGGAGATTATTTGACAGAATTCGATTTGGACAACGACTCTCAGTGATGAGTCACTATTCCAAAATTTCAGCCCGTTGAGTCCAATGGGGCCTGAAAAAACTGCTTCCAAAGTTCGAACCCAAGTCTGAAATTAGCGTCGATAAAAATCATGATTTTTTAAAATATACAATATTATGGATATTTTATGACTGAATTCGATATAGACTACATATTTCATCACAATTCCGAAATTTAAGCCCGTTTGGTCTCATAGAGCCTGAAAAAACTGCTTCCAAAGTTCGAACCCAAGTCTGAAATTAGCGTCCACAAAAATATTGATTTTTGTAAAAATACAATTTTTTGGAGATTATTTGACAGAATTCGATTTGGACAACGACTCTAATCACTATTCCAAAATTTCAGCCCGTTGAGTCCAATGGGGCCTGAAAAAACTGCTTCCAAAGTTCGAACCCAAGTCTGAAATGAGCGTCCATAAAAATCATGATTTTTCTAAAAACACAATTTTATGGAGATTATTTGACAGAATTCGATTTGGACAACGACTCTCAGTGATGAGTCACTATTCCAAAATTTCAGCCCGTTGAGTCCAATGGGGCCTGAAAAAACTGCTTCCAAAGTTCGAACCCAAGTCTGAAATTAGCGGCGATAAAAATCATGATTTTTTAAAATATACAATATTATGGATATTTTATGACTGAATTCGATATAGACTACATATTTCATCACAATTCCGAAATTTAAGCCCGTTTGGTCTCATAGAGCCTGAAAAAACTGCTTCCAAAGTTCGAACCCAAGTCTGAAATTAGCGTCCATAAAAATCATGATTTTTCTAAAAATACAACTTTACTGAGATTTTGTGACTGAATTCGATATGGAGTACAAATTTAATCACATTCTCGAAATCTAAGCCCGTTTGGTCTCATAGAGCTTGAAAAAACTGCTTCCAAAGTTCGAACCCAAGTCTGAAATTAGCGTCCACAAAAATATTGATTTTTGTAAAAATACAATTTTTTGGAGATTATTGGACAGAATTCGATTTGGACAACGACTCTAATCACAATTTCAAAATTTCAGCCCGTTTGGTCCCATAGAGACTGAAAAAACTGCTTCCAAAGTTCGAACCCAAGTCTGAAATTAGCGTCCATAAAAATCATGATTTTTCTAAAAACACAATTTTATGGAGATTATTTGACAGAATTCGATTTGGACAACGACTCTCAGTGATGAGTCACTATTCCAAAATTTCAGCCCGTTGAGTCCAATGGGGCCTGAAAAAACTGCTTCCAAAGTTCGAACCCAAGTCTGAAATTAGCGTCGATAAAAATCATGATTTTTTAAAATATACAATATTATGGATATTTTATGACTGAATTCGATATAGACTACATATTTCATCACAATTCCGAAATTTAAGCCCGTTTGGTCTCATAGAGCCTGAAAAAACTGCTTCCAAAGTTCGAACCCAAGTCTGAAATTAGCGTCCACAAAAATATAGATTTTTGTAAAAATACAATTTTTTGGAGATTATTTGACAGAATTCGATTTGGACAACGACTCTAATCACAATTTCAAAATTTCAGCCCGTTTGGTCCTATAGAGACTGAAAAAACTGCTTCCAAAGTTCGAACCCAAGTCTGAAATTAGCGTCCATTAAAATCTTGATTTTTCTAAAAATACAATTTAATGGATATTATTTGACAGAATTCGATTTGGACAACGACTCTCATCACTATTCCAAAATTTCAGCCCGTTGAGTCCAATGGGGCCTGAAAAAACTGCTTCCAAAGTTCGAACCCAAGTCTGAAATTAGCGTCCATACAAAATCATGATTTTTCTAAATATACAATATTATGAAGATTTTATGACTGAATTCGATATAGACTACATATTTCATCACAATTCCAAAATTTTAGCCCGTTTGGTCCCATAGAGCCTGAAAAAACTGCTTCAAAAGTTCGAACCCAAGTCTGAAATTAGCGTCCATAAAAGTCATGATTTTTTTAAAAATACAACTTTACTGAGATTTTATGACTGAATTCGATATAGACTACATATTTCATCACAATTCCGAAATTTAAGCCCGTTTGGTCTCATAGAGCCTGAAAAAACTGCTACCAAAGTTCGAACCCAAGTCTGAAATTATCGTCCATAAAAATCATGATTTTTCTAAAAATACAACTTTACTGAGATTTTGTAACTGAATTCAATATGGAGTACAAATTTCATCACTATCCCGAAATTTAAACCCGTTTGGTCTCATAGAGCCTAAAAAAACTGCTTCCAAAGTTCGAACCCAAGTCTGAAATTAGCGTCCATAAAAATCTAGATTTTTCTAAAAATACAATTTTATGGAGATTATTTGACAGAATTCGATTTGGACAACGACTCTCATCACTATTCCAAAATTTCAGCCCGTTTGGTCCAATAGAGACTGAAAAAACTGCTTCCAAAGTTCGAACCCAAGTCTGAAATTAGCGTCCATAAAAATCATGATTTTTCTAAAAACACAATTTTATGGAGATTATTTGACAGAATTCGATTTGGACAACGACTCTCAGTGATGAGTCACTATTCCAAAATTTCAGCCCGTTGAGTCCAATGGGGCCTGAAAAAACTGCTTCCAAAGTTCGAACCCAAGTCTGAAATTAGCGTCGATAAAAATCATGATTTTTTAAAATATACAATATTATGGATATTTTATGACTGAATTCGATATAGACTACATATTTCATCACAATTCCGAAATTTCAGCCCGTTTGGTCTCATAGAGCCTGAAAAAACTGCTTCCAAAGTTCGAACCCAAGTCTGAAATTAGCGTCCACAAAAATATTGATTTTTGTAAAAATACAATTTTTTGGAGATTATTTGACAGAATTCGATTTGGACAACGACTCTAATCACTATTCCAAAATTTCAGCCCGTTGAGTCCAATGGGGCCTGAAAAAACTGCTTCCAAAGTTCGAACCCAAGTCTGAAATTAGCGTCCATACAAAATCATGATTTTTCTAAATATACAATATTATGAAGATTTTATGACTGAATTCGATATAGACTACATATTTCATCACAATTCCAAAATTTTAGCCCGTTTGGTCCCATAGAGCCTGAAAAAACTGCTTCAAAAGTTCGAACCCAAGTCTGAAATTAGCGTCCATAAAAATCATGATTTTTCTAAAAATACAACTTTACTGAGATTTTGTGACTGAATTCGATATCGAGTACAAATTTAATCACATTCTCGAAATCTAAGCCCGTTTGGTCTCATAGAGCTTGAAAAAACTGCTTCCAAAGTTCGAACCCAAGTCTGAAATTAGCGTCCACAAAAATATTGATTTTTGTAAAAATACAATTTTTTGGAGATTATTTGACAGAATTCGATTTGGACAACGACTCTAATCACAATTTCAAAATTTCAGCCCGTTTGGTCCAATAGAGACTGAAAAAACTGCTTCCAAAGTTCGAACCCAAGTCTGAAATTAGCGTCCATAAAAATCATGATTTTTCTAAAAACACAATTTTATGGAGATTATTTGACAGAATTCGATTTGGACAACGACTCTCAGTGATGAGTCACTATTCCAAAATTTCAGCCCGTTGAGTCCAATGGGGCCTGAAAAAACTGCTTCCAAAGTTCGAACCCAAGTCTGAAATTAGCGTCGATAAAAATCATGATTTTTTAAAATATACAATATTATGGATATTTTATGACTGAATTCGATATAGACTACATATTTCATCACAATTCCGAAATTTCAGCCCGTTTGGTCTCATAGAGCCTGAAAAAACTGCTTCCAAAGTTCGAACCCAAGTCTGAAATTAGCGTCCACAAAAATATTGATTTTTGTAAAAATACAATTTTTTGGAGATTATTTGACAGAATTCGATTTGGACAACGACTCTAATCACTATTCCAAAATTTCAGCCCGTTGAGTCCAATGGGGCCTGAAAAAACTGCTTCCAAAGTTCGAACCCAAGTCTGAAATTAGCGTCCATACAAAATCATGATTTTTCTAAATATACAATATTATGAAGATTTTATGACTGAATTCAATATAGACTACATATTTCATCACAATTCCAAAATTTTAGCCCGTTTGGTCCCATAGAGCCTGAAAAAACTGCTTCAAAAGTTCGAACCCAAGTCTGAAATTAGCGTCCATAAAAATCATGATTTTTCTAAAAATACAACTTTACTGAGATTTTGTGACTGAATTCGATATCGAGTACAAATTTAATCACATTCTCGAAATCTAAGCCCGTTTGGTCTCATAGAGCTTGAAAAAACTGCTTCCAAAGTTCGAACCCAAGTCTGAAATTAGCGTCCACAAAAATATTGATTTTTGTAAAAATACAATTTTTTGGAGATTATTTGACAGAATTCGATTTGGACAACGACTCTAATCACAATTTCAAAATTTCAGCCCGATTGGTCCCATAGAGACTGAAAAAACTGCTTCCAAAGTTCGAACCCAAGTCTGAAATTAGCGTCCATAAAAATCATGATTTTTGTAAAAATACAATTTTATGGAGATTATTTGACAGAATTCGATTTGGACAACGACTCTAATCACTATTCCAAAATTTCAGCCCGTTGAGTCCAATGGGGCCTGAAAAAACTGCTTCCAAAGTTCGAACCCAAGTCTGAAATTAGCGTCCATACAAAATCATGATTTTTCTAAATATACAATATTATGGAGATTTTATGACTGAATTCGATATAGACTACATATTTCATCACAATTCCGAAATTTAAGCCCGTTTGGTCTCATAGAGCCTGAAAAAACTGCTTCCAAAGTTCGAACCCAAGTCTGAAATTAGCGTCCACAAAAATATTGATTTTTGTAAAAATACAATTTTTTGGAGATTATTTGACAGAATTCGATTTGGACAACGACTCTAATCACTATTCCAAAATTTCAGCCCGTTGAGTCCAATGGGGCCTGAAAAAACTGCTTCCAAAGTTCGAACCCAAGTCTGAAATGAGCGTCCATAAAAATCATGATTTTTCTAAAAACACAATTTTATGGAGATTATTTGACAGAATTCGATTTGGACAACGACTCTCAGTGATGAGTCACTATTCCAAAATTTCAGCCCGTTGAGTCCAATGGGGCCTGAAAAAACTGCTTCCAAAGTTCGAACCCAAGTCTGAAATTAGCGGCGATAAAAATCATGATTTTTTAAAATATACAATATTATGGATATTTTATGACTGAATTCGATATAGACTACATATTTCATCACAATTCCGAAATTTAAGCCCGTTTGGTCTCATAGAGCCTGAAAAAACTGCTTCCAAAGTTCGAACCCAAGTCTGAAATTAGCGTCCATAAAAATCATGATTTTTCTAAAAATACAACTTTACTGAGATTTTGTGACTGAATTCGATATGGAGTACAAATTTAATCACATTCTCGAAATCTAAGCCCGTTTGGTCTCATAGAGCTTGAAAAAACTGCTTCCAAAGTTCGAACCCAAGTCTGAAATTAGCGTCCACAAAAATATTGATTTTTGTAAAAATACAATTTTTTGGAGATTATTGGACAGAATTCGATTTGGACAACGACTCTAATCACAATTTCAAAATTTCAGCCCGTTTGGTCCCATAGAGACTGAAAAAACTGCTTCCAAAGTTCGAACCCAAGTCTGAAATTAGCGTCCATAAAAATCATGATTTTTCTAAAAACACAATTTTATGGAGATTATTTGACAGAATTCGATTTGGACAACGACTCTCATCACTATTCCAAAATTTCAGCCCGTTGAGTCCAATGGGGCGTGAAAAAACTGCTTCCAAAGTTCGAACCCAAGTCTGAAATTAGCGTCGATAAAAATCATGATTTTTTTAAATATACAATATTATGGAGATTTTATGACTGAATTCGATATAGACTACATATTTCATCACAATTCCGAAATTTAAGCCCGTTTGGTCTCATAGAGCCTGAAAAAACTGCTTCCAAAGTTCGAACCCAAGTCTGAAATAAGCGTCCACAAAAATATTGATTTTTGTAAAAATACAATTTTTTGGAGATTATTTGACAGAATTCGATTTGGACAACGACTCTAATCACCATTTCAAAATTTCAGCCCGTTTGGTCCCATAGAGACTGAAAAAACTGCTTCCAAAGTTCGAACCCAAGTCTGAAATTAACGTCCATAAAAATCATGATTTTTCTTAAAATACAATTTTATGGAGATTATTTGACAGCATTCGATATGGACTACAAACTTCATCATAATTCCAAAATTTTAGCCTGTTTGGTCCCATAGGGCCTGAAAAAATTGCTTCCAAAGTTCGAACCCAAGTCTGAAATTAGCGTCCACAAAAATATTGATTTTTGTAAAAATACAATTTTTTGGAGATTATTTGACAGAATTCGATTTGGACAACGACTCTAATCACAATTTCAAAATTTCAGCCCGTTTGGTCCCATAGAGACTGAAAAAACTGCTTCCAAAGTTGACAGAATTCGATTTGGACAACGACTCTCATCACTATTCCAAAATTTCAGCCCGTTGAGTCCAATGGGGCCTGAAAAAACTGCTTCCAAAGTTCGAACCCAAGTCTGAAATTAGCGTCCATACAAAATCATGATTTTTCTAAATTTTCCAATATTATGAAGATTTTATGACTGAATTCGATATAGACTACATATTTCATCACAATTCCAAAATTTTAGCCCGTTTGGTCCCATAGAGCCTGAAAAAACTGCTTCCAAAGTTCGAACCCAAGTCTGAAATTAGCGTCCATAAAAGTCATGATTTTTTTTAAAATACAACTTTACTGAGATTTTATGACTGAATTCGATATAGACTACATATTTCATCACAATTCCGAAATTTAAGCCCGTTTGGTCTCATAGAGCCTGAAAAAACTGCTACCAAAGTTCGAACCCAAGTCTGAAATTATCGTCCATAAAAATCATGATTTTTCTAAAAATACAACTTTACTGAGATTTTGTAACTGAATTCAATATGGAGTACAAATTTCATCACTATCCCGAAATTTAAACCCGTTTGGTCTCATAGAGCCTAAAAAAACTGCTTCCAAAGTTCGAACCCAAGTCTGAAATTAGCGTCCATAAAAATCTTGATTTTTCTAAAAAGTTCGAACCCAAGTCTGAAATTAGCGTCGATAAAAATCATGATTTTTCTAAGTATACAATATTATGGAGATTTTATGACTGAATTCGATATAGACTACATATTTCATCACAATTCCGAAATTTAAGCCCGTTTGGTCTCATAGAGCCTGAAAAAACTGCTTCCAAAGTTCGAACCCAAGTCTGAAATTAGCGTCCATAAAAATCATGATTTTTCTAAAAATACAACTTTACTGAGATTTTGTGACTGAATTCGATATGGAGTACAAATTTAATCACATTCTCGAAATCTAAGCCCGTTTGGTCTCATAGAGCCTGAAAAAACTGCTTCCAAAGTTCGAACCCAAGTCTGAAATTAGCGTCCACAAAAATATTGATTTTTGTAAAAATACAATTTTTTGGAGATTATTTGACAGAATTCGATTTGGACAACGACTCTAATCACAATTTCAAAATTTCAGCCCGTTTGGTCCCATAGAGACTGAAAAAACTGCTTCCAAAGTTCGAACCCAAGTCTGAAATTAGCGTCCATTAAAATCTTGATTTTTCTAAAAATACAATTTAATGGATATTATTTGACAGAATTCGATTTAGACAACGACTCTCATCACTATTCCAAAATTTCAGCCCGTTGAGTCCAATGGGGCCTGAAAAAACTGCTTCCAAAGTTCGAACCCAAGTCTGAAATTAGCGTCCATACAAAATCATGATTTTTCTAAATATACAATATTATGAAGATTTTATGACTGAATTCGATATAGACTACATATTTCATCACAATTCCAAAATTTTAGCCCGTTTGGTCCCATAGAGCCTGAAAAAACTGCTTCCAAAGTTCGAACCCAAGTCTGAAATTAGCGTCCATAAAAGTCATGATTTTTTTAAAAATACAACTTTACTGAGATTTTATGACTGAATTCGATATAGACTACATATTTCATCACAATTCCGAAATTTAAGCCCGTTTGGTCTCATAGAGCCTGAAAAAACTGCTACCAAAGTTCGAACCCAAGTTTGAAATTATCGTCCATAAAAATCATGATTTTTCTAAAAATACAACTTTACTGAGATTTTGTAACTGAATTCAACATGGAACACAAATTTCATCACTTTCCCGAAATTTAAACCCGTTTGGTCTCATAGAGCCTAAAAAAACTGCTTCCAAAGTTCGAACCCAAGTCTGAAATTAGCGTCCATAAAAATCTTGATTTTTCTAAAAATACAATTTTATGGAGATTATTTGACAGAATTCGATTTGGACAACGACTCTCATCACTATTCCAAAATTTCAGCCCGTTGAGTCCAATGGGGCCTGAAAAAACTGCTTCCAAAGTTCGAACCCAAGTCTGAAATTATCGTCCATAAAAATCATGATTTTTCTAAAAATACAACTTTACTGAGATTTTGTAACTGAATTCAATATGGAGTACAAATTTCATCACTATCCCGAAATTTAAACCCGTTTGGTCTCATAGAGCCTAAAAAAACTGCTTCCAAAGTTCGAACCCAAGTCTGAAATTAGCGTCCATAAAAATCTTGATTTTTCTAAAAAGTTCGAACCCAAGTCTGAAATAAGCGTCGATAAAAATCATGATTTTTCTAAGTATACAATATTATGGAGATTTTATGACTGAATTCGATATAGACTACATATTTCATCACAATTCCGAAATTTAAGCCCGTTTGGTCTCATAGAGCCTGAAAAAACTGCTTCCAAAGTTCGAACCCAAGTCTGAAATAAGCGTCCATAAAAATCATGATTTTTCTAAAAATACAACTTTACTGAGATTTTGTGACTGAATTCGATATGGAGTACAAATTTAATCACATTCTCGAAATCTAAGCCCGTTTGGTCTCATAGAGCCTGAAAAAACTGCTTCCAAAGTTCGAACCCAAGTCTGAAATTAGCGTCCACAAAAATATTGATTTTTGTAAAAATACAATTTTTTGGAGATTATTTGACAGAATTCGATTTGGACAACGACTCTAATCACAATTTCAAAATTTCAGCCCGTTTGGTCCCATAGAGACTGAAAAAACTGCTTCCAAAGTTCGAACCCAAGTCTGAAATTAGCGTCCATTAAAATCTTGATTTTTCTAAAAATACAATTTAATGGATATTATTTGACAGAATTCGATTTGGACAACGACTCTCATCACTATTCCAAAATTTCAGCCCGTTGAGTCCAATGGGGCCTGAAAAAACTGCTTCCAAAGTTCGAACCCAAGTCTGAAATTAGCGTCCATACAAAATCATGATTTTTCTAAATATACAATATTATGAAGATTTTATGACTGAATTCAATATAGACTACATATTTCATCACAATTCCAAAATTTTAGCCCGTTTGGTCCCATAGAGCCTGAAAAAACTGCTTCCAAAGTTCGAACCCAAGTCTGAAATTAGCGTCCATAAAAGTCATGATTTTTTTAAAAATACAACTTTACTGAGATTTTATGACTGAATTCGATATAGACTACATATTTCATAACAATTCCGAAATTTAAGCCCGTTTGGTCTCATAGAGCCTGAAAAAACTGCTTCCAAAGTTCGAACCCAAGTCTGAAATTAGCGTCCACAAAAATATTGATTTTTGTAAAAATACAATTTTTTGGAGATTATTTGACAGAATTCGATTTGGACAACGACTCTAATCACAATTTAAAAAATTTCAGCCCGTTTGGTCCCATAGAGACTGAAAAAACTGCTTCCAAAGTTGACAGAATTCGATTTGGACAACGACTCTCATCACTATTCCAAAATTTCAGCCCGTTGAGTCCAATGGGGCCTGAAAAAACTGCTTCCAAAGTTCGAACCCAAGTCTGAAATTAGCGTCGATAAAAATCATGATTTTTCTAAATATACAATATTATGAAGATTTTATGACTGAATTCGATATAGACTACATATTTCATCACAATTCCAAAATTTTAGCCCGTTTGGTCCCATAGAGCCTGAAAAAACTGCTTCCAAAGTTCGAACCCAAGTCTGAAATTAGCGTCCATATAAGTCATGATTTTTTTAAAAATACAACTTTACTGAGATTTTATGACTGAATTCGATATAGACTACATATTTCATCACAATTCCGAAATTTAAGCCCGTTTGGTCTCATAGAGCCTGAAAAAACTGCTACCAAAGTTCGAACCCAAGTCTGAAATTATCGTCCATAAAAATCATGATTTTTCTAAAAATACAACTTTACTGAGATTTTGTAACTGAATTCAATATGGAGTACAAATTTCATCACTATCCCGAAATTTAAACCCGTTTGGTCTCATAGAGCCTAAAAAAACTGCTTCCAAAGTTCGAACCCAAGTCTGAAATTAGCGTCCATAAAAATCATGATTTTTCTTAAAATACAATTTTATGGAGATTATTTGACAGCATTCGATATGGACTACAAACTTCATCATAATTCCAAAATTTTAGCCTGTTTGGTCCCATAGGGCCTGAAAAAATTGCTTCCAAAGTTCGAACCCAAGTCTGAAATTAGCGTCCACAAAAATATTGATTTTTGTAAAAATAAATTGCTTCCAAAGTTCGAACCCAAGTCTGAAATTAGCGTCCACAAAAATATTGATTTTTGTAAAAATACAATTTTTTGGAGATTATTTGACAGAATTCGATTTGGACAACGACTCTAATCACAATTTCAAAATTTCAGCCCGTTTGGTCCCATAGAGACTGAAAAAACTGCTTCCAAAGTTGACAGAATTCGATTTGGACAACGACTCTCATCACTATTCCAAAATTTCAGCCCGTTGAGTCCAATGGGGCCTGAAAAAACTGCTTCCAAAGTTCGAACCCAAGTCTGAAATTTGCGTCCATACAAAATCATGATTTTTCTAAATTTTCCAATATTATGAAGATTTTATGACTGAATTCGATATAGACTACATATTTCATCACAATTCCAAAATTTTAGCCCGTTTGGTCCCATAGAGCCTGAAAAAACTGCTTCCAAAGTTCGAACCCAAGTCTGAAATTAGCGTCCATAAAAGTCATGATTTTTTTAAAAATACAACTTTACTGAGATTTTATGACTGAATTCGATATAGACTACATATTTCATCACAATTCCGAAATTTAAGCCCGTTTGGTCTCATAGAGCCTGAAAAAACTGCTACCAAAGTTCGAACCCAAGTCTGAAATTATCGTCCATAAAAATCATGATTTTTCTAAAAATACAACTTTACTGAGATTTTGTAACTGAATTCAATATGGAGTACAAATTTCATCACTATCCCGAAATTTAAACCCGTTTGGTCTCATAGAGCCTAAAAAAACTGCTTCCAAAGTTCGAACCCAAGTCTGAAATTAGCGTCCATAAAAATCTTGATTTTTCTAAAAAGTTCGAACCCAAGTCTGAAATTAGCGTCGATAAAAATCATGATTTTTCTAAGTATACAATATTATGGAGATTTTATGACTGAATTCGATATAGACTACATATTTCATCACAATTCCGAAATTTAAGCCCGTTTGGTCTCATAGAGCCTGAAAAAACTGCTTCCAAAGTTCGAACCCAAGTCTGAAATTAGCGTCCATAAAAATCATGATTTTTCTAAAAATACAACTTTACTGAGATTTTGTGACTGAATTCGATATGGAGTACAAATTTAATCACATTCTCGAAATCTAAGCCCGTTTGGTCTCATAGAGCCTGAAAAAACTGCTTCCAAAGTTCGAACCCAAGTCTGAAATTAGCGTCCACAAAAATATTGATTTTTGTAAAAATACAATTTTTTGGAGATTATTTGACAGAATTCGATTTGGACTACGACTCTAATCACAATTTCAAAATTTCAGCCCGTTTGGTCCCATAGAGACTGAAAAAACTGCTTCCAAAGTTCGAACCCAAGTCTGAAATTAGCGTCCATTAAAATCTTGATTTTTCTAAAAATACAATTTAATGGATATTATTTGACAGAATTCGATTTGGACAACGACTCTCATCACTATTCCAAAATTTCAGCCCGTTGAGTCCAATGGGGCCTGAAAAATTTGCTTCCAAAGTTCGAACCCAAGTCTGAAATTAGCGTCCATACAAAATCATGATTTTTCTAAATATACAACTTAACTGAGATTTTGTAACTGAATTCAATATGGAGTACAAATTTCATCACTATCCCGAAATTCAAACCCGTTTGGTCTCATAGAGCCTTAAAAAACTGCTTCCAAAGTTCGAACCCAAGTCTGAAATTAGCGTCCATAAAAATCTTGATTTTTCTAAAAATACAATTTTATGGAGATTATTTGACAGAATTCGATTTGGACAACGACTCTCATCACTATTCCAAAATTTCAGCCCGTTGAGTCCAATGGGGCCTGAAAAAACTGCTTCCAAAGTTCGAACCCAAGTCTGAAATTAGCGTCGATAAAAATCATGATTTTTCTAAATATACAATATTATGGAGATTTTATGACTGAATTCGATATAGACTACATATTTCATCACAATTCCGAAATTTAAGCCCGTTTGGTCCCATAGAGACTGAAAAAACTGCTTCCAAAGTTGACAGAATTCGATTTGGACAACGACTCTCATCACTATTCCAAAATTTCAGCCCGTTGAGTCCAATGGGGCCTGAAAAAACTGCTTCCAAAGTTCGAACCCAAGTCTGAAATTAGCGTCCATACAAAATCATGATTTTTCTAAATTTACAATATTATGAAGATTTTATGACTGAATTCGATATAGACTACATATTTCATCACAATTCCGAAATTTAAGCCCGTTTGGTCTCATAGAGCCTGAAAAAACTGCTACCAAAGTTCGAACCCAAGTCTGAAATTATCGTCCATAAAAATCATGATTTTTCTAAAAATACAACTTAACTGAGATTTTGTAACTGAATTCAATATGGAGTACAAATTTCATCACTATCCCGAAATTCAAACCCGTTTGGTCTCATAGAGCCTTAAAAAACTGCTTCCAAAGTTCGAACCCAAGTCTGAAATTAGCGTCCATAAAAATCTTGATTTTTCTAAAAATACAATTTTATGGAGATTATTTGACAGAATTCGATTTGGACAACGACTCTCATCACTATTCCAAAATTTCAGCCCGTTGAGTCCAATGGGGCCTGAAAAAACTGCTTCCAAAGTTCGAACCCAAGTCTGAAATTAGCGTCGATAAAAATCATGATTTTTCTAAATATACAATATTATGGAGATTTTATGACTGAATTCGATATAGACTACATATTTCATCACAATTCCGAAATTTAAGCCCGTTTGGTCCCATAGAGACTGAAAAAACTGCTTCCAAAGTTGACAGAATTCGATTTGGACAACGACTCTCATCACTATTCCAAAATTTCAGCCCGTTGAGTCCAATGGGGCCTGAAAAAACTGCTTCCAAAGTTCGAACCCAAGTCTGAAATTAGCGTCCATACAAAATCATGATTTTTCTAAATTTACAATATTATGAAGATTTTATGACTGAATTCGATATAGACTACATATTTCATCACAATTCCAAAATTTTAGCCCGTTTGGTCCCATAGAGCCTGAAAAAACTGTTTCCAAAGTTCGAACCCAAGTCTGAAATTAGCGTCCATAAAAGTCATGATTTTTTTAAAAATACAACTTTACTGAGATTTTATGACTGAATTCGATATAGACTACATATTTCATCACAATTCCGAAATTTAAGCCCGTTTGGTCTCATAGAGCCTGAAAAAACTGCTACCAAAGTTCGAACCCAAGTCTGAAATTATCGTCCATAAAAATCACGATTTTTCTAAAAATACAACTTTACTGAGATTTTGTAACTGAATTCAATATGGAGTACAAATTTCATCACTATCCCGAAATTTAAACCCGTTTGGTCTCATAGAGCCTAAAAAAACTGCTTCCAAAGTTCGAACCCAAGTCTGAAATTAGCGTCCATAAAAATCATGATTTTTCTTAAAATACAATTTAATGGAGATTATTTGACAGCATTCGATATGGACTACAAACTTCATCATAATTCCAAAATTTTAGCCTGTTTGGTCCCATAGGGCCTGAAAAAATTGCTTCCAAAGTTCGAACCCAAGTCTGAAATTAGCGTCCACAAAAATATTGATTTTTGTAAAAATACAATTTTTTGGAGATTATTTGACAGAATTCGATTTGGACAACGACTCTAATCACAATTTCAAAATTTCAGCCCGTTTGGTCCCATAGAGACTGAAAAAACTGCTTCCAAAGTTGACAGAATTCGATTTGGACAACGACTCTCATCACTATTCCAAAATTTCAGCCCGTTGAGTCCAATGGGGCCTGAAAAAACTGCTTCCAAAGTTCGAACCCAAGTCTGAAATTAGCGTCCATACAAAATCATGATTTTTCTAAATTTTCCAATATTATGAAGATTTTATGACTGAATTCGATATAGACTACATATTTCATCACAATTCCAAAATTTTAGCCCGTTTGGTCCCATAGAGCCTGAAAAAACTGCTTCCAAAGTTCGAACCCAAGTCTGAAATTAGCGTCCATAAAAGTCATGATTTTTTTAAAAATACAACTTTACTGAGATTTTATGACTGAATTCGATATAGACTACATATTTCATCACAATTCCAAAATTTTAGCCCGTTTGGTCCCATAGAGCCTGAAAAAACTGTTTCCAAAGTTCGAACCCAAGTCTGAAATTAGCGTCCATAAAAGTCATGATTTTTTTAAAAATACAACTTTACTGAGATTTTATGACTGAATTCGATATAGACTACATATTTCATCACAATTCCGAAATTTAAGCCCGTTTGGTCTCATAGAGCCTGAAAAAACTGCTACCAAAGTTCGAACCCAAATCTGAAATTATCGTCCATAAAAATCACGATTTTTCTAAAAATACAACTTTACTGAGATTTTGTAACTGAATTCAATATGGAGTACAAATTTCATCACTATCCCGAAATTTAAACCCGTTTGGTCTCATAGAGCCTAAAAAAACTGCTTCCAAAGTTCGAACCCAAGTCTGAAATTAGCGTCCATAAAAATCATGATTTTTCTTAAAATACAATTTAATGGAGATTATTTGACAGCATTCGATATGGACTACAAACTTCATCATAATTCCAAAATTTTAGCCTGTTTGGTCCCATAGGGCCTGAAAAAATTGCTTCCAAAGTTCGAACCCAAGTCTGAAATTAGCGTCCACAAAAATATTGATTTTTGTAAAAATAAATTGCTTCCAAAGTTCGAACCCAAGTCTGAAATTAGCGTCCACAAAAATATTGATTTTTGTAAAAATACAATTTTTTGGAGATTATTTGACAGAATTCGATTTGGACAACGACTCTAATCACAATTTCAAAATTTCAGCCCGTTTGGTCCCATAGAGACTGAAAAAACTGCTTCCAAAGTTGACAGAATTCGATTTGGACAACGACTCTCATCACTATTCCAAAATTTCAGCCCGTTGAGTCCAATGGGGCCTGAAAAAACTGCTTCCAAAGTTCGAACCCAAGTCTGAAATTTGCGTCCATACAAAATCATGATTTTTCTAAATTTTCCAATATTATGAAGATTTTATGACTGAATTCGATATAGACTACATATTTCATCACAATTCCAAAATTTTAGCCCGTTTGGTCCCATAGAGCCTGAAAAAACTGCTTCCAAAGTTCGAACCCAAGTCTGAAATTAGCGTCCATAAAAGTCATGATTTTTTTAAAAATACAACTTTACTGAGATTTTATGACTGAATTCGATATAGACTACATATTTCATCACAATTCCGAAATTTAAGCCCGTTTGGTCTCATAGAGCCTGAAAAAACTGCTACCAAAGTTCGAACCCAAGTCTGAAATTATCGTCCATAAAAATCATGATTTTTCTAAAAATACAACTTTACTGAGATTTTGTAACTGAATTCAATATGGAGTACAAATTTCATCACTATCCCGAAATTTAAACCCGTTTGGTCTCATAGAGCCTAAAAAAACTGCTTCCAAAGTTCGAACCCAAGTCTGAAATTAGCGTCCATAAAAATCTTGATTTTTCTAAAAAGTTCGAACCCAAGTCTGAAATTAGCGTCGATAAAAATCATGATTTTTCTAAGTATACAATATTATGGAGATTTTATGACTGAATTCGATATAGAATACATATTTCATCACAATTCCGAAATTTAAGCCCGTTTGGTCTCATAGAGCCTGAAAAAACTGCTTCCAAAGTTCGAACCCAAGTCTGAAATTAGCGTCCATAAAAATCATGATTTTTCTAAAAATACAACTTTACTGAGATTTTGTGACTGAATTCGATATGGAGTACAAATTTAATCACATTCTCGAAATCTAAGCCCGTTTGGTCTCATAGAGCCTGAAAAAACTGCTTCCAAAGTTCGAACCCAAGTCTGAAATTAGCGTCCACAAAAATATTGATTTTTGTAAAAATACAATTTTTTGGAGATTATTTGACAGAATTCGATTTGGACTACGACTCTAATCACAATTTCAAAATTTCAGCCCGTTTGGTCCCATAGAGACTGAAAAAACTGCTTCCAAAGTTCGAACCCAAGTCTGAAATTAGCGTCCATTAAAATCTTGATTTTTCTAAAAATACAATTTAATGGATATTATTTGACAGAATTCGATTTGGACAACGACTCTCATCACTATTCCAAAATTTCAGCCCGTTGAGTCCAATGGGGCCTGAAAAATTTGCTTCCAAAGTTCGAACCCAAGTCTGAAATTAGCGTCCATACAAAATCATGATTTTTCTAAATATACAACTTAACTGAGATTTTGTAACTGAATTCAATATGGAGTACAAATTTCATCACTATCCCGAAATTCAAACCCGTTTGGTCTCATAGAGCCTTAAAAAACTGCTTCCAAAGTTCGAACCCAAGTCTGAAATTAGCGTCCATAAAAATCTTGATTTTTCTAAAAATACAATTTTATGGAGATTATTTGACAGAATTCGATTTGGACAACGACTCTCATCACTATTCCAAAATTTCAGCCCGTTGAGTCCAATGGGGCCTGAAAAAACTGCTTCCAAAGTTCGAACCCAAGTCTGAAATTAGCGTCGATAAAAATCATGATTTTTCTAAATATACAATATTATGGAGATTTTATGACTGAATTCGATATAGACTACATATTTCATCACAATTCCGAAATTTAAGCCCGTTTGGTCCCATAGAGACTGAAAAAACTGCTTCCAAAGTTGACAGAATTCGATTTGGACAACGACTCTCATCACTATTCCAAAATTTCAGCCCGTTGAGTCCAATGGGGCCTGAAAAAACTGCTTCCAAAGTTCGAACCCAAGTCTGAAATTAGCGTCCATACAAAATCATGATTTTTCTAAATTTACAATATTATGAAGATTTTATGACTGAATTCGATATAGACTACATATTTCATCACAATTCCGAAATTTAAGCCCGTTTGGTCTCATAGAGCCTGAAAAAACTGCTACCAAAGTTCGAACCCAAGTCTGAAATTATCGTCCATAAAAATCATGATTTTTCTAAAAATACAACTTAACTGAGATTTTGTAACTGAATTCAATATGGAGTACAAATTTCATCACTATCCCGAAATTCAAACCCGTTTGGTCTCATAGAGCCTTAAAAAACTGCTTCCAAAGTTCGAACCCAAGTCTGAAATTAGCGTCCATAAAAATCTTGATTTTTCTAAAAATACAATTTTATGGAGATTATTTGACAGAATTCGATTTGGACAACGACTCTCATCACTATTCCAAAATTTCAGCCCGTTGAGTCCAATGGGGCCTGAAAAAACTGCTTCCAAAGTTCGAACCCAAGTCTGAAATTAGCGTCGATAAAAATCATGATTTTTCTAAATATACAATATTATGGAGATTTTATGACTGAATTCGATATAGACTACATATTTCATCACAATTCCGAAATTTAAGCCCGTTTGGTCCCATAGAGACTGAAAAAACTGCTTCCAAAGTTGACAGAATTCGATTTGGACAACGACTCTCATCACTATTCCAAAATTTCAGCCCGTTGAGTCCAATGGGGCCTGAAAAAACTGCTTCCAAAGTTCGAACCCAAGTCTGAAATTAGCGTCCATACAAAATCATGATTTTTCTAAATTTACAATATTATGAAGATTTTATGACTGAATTCGATATAGACTACATATTTCATCACAATTCCAAAATTTTAGCCCGTTTGGTCCCATAGAGCCTGAAAAAACTGTTTCCAAAGTTCGAACCCAAGTCTGAAATTAGCGTCCATAAAAGTCATGATTTTTTTAAAAATACAACTTTACTGAGATTTTATGACTGAATTCGATATAGACTACATATTTCATCACAATTCCGAAATTTAAGCCCGTTTGGTCTCATAGAGCCTGAAAAAACTGCTACCAAAGTTCGAACCCAAGTCTGAAATTATCGTCCATAAAAATCACGATTTTTCTAAAAATACAACTTTACTGAGATTTTGTAACTGAATTCAATATGGAGTACAAATTTCATCACTATCCCGAAATTTAAACCCGTTTGGTCTCATAGAGCCTAAAAAAACTGCTTCCAAAGTTCGAACCCAAGTCTGAAATTAGCGTCCATAAAAATCATGATTTTTCTTAAAATACAATTTAATGGAGATTATTTGACAGCATTCGATATGGACTACAAACTTCATCATAATTCCAAAATTTTAGCCTGTTTGGTCCCATAGGGCCTGAAAAAATTGCTTCCAAAGTTCGAACCCAAGTCTGAAATTAGCGTCCACAAAAATATTGATTTTTGTAAAAATACAATTTTTTGGAGATTATTTGACAGAATTCGATTTGGACAACGACTCTAATCACAATTTCAAAATTTCAGCCCGTTTGGTCCCATAGAGACTGAAAAAACTGCTTCCAAAGTTGACAGAATTCGATTTGGACAACGACTCTCATCACTATTCCAAAATTTCAGCCCGTTGAGTCCAATGGGGCCTGAAAAAACTGCTTCCAAAGTTCGAACCCAAGTCTGAAATTAGCGTCCATACAAAATCATGATTTTTCTAAATTTTCCAATATTATGAAGATTTTATGACTGAATTCGATATAGACTACATATTTCATCACAATTCCAAAATTTTAGCCCGTTTGGTCCCATAGAGCCTGAAAAAACTGCTTCCAAAGTTCGAACCCAAGTCTGAAATTAGCGTCCATAAAAGTCATGATTTTTTTAAAAATACAACTTTACTGAGATTTTATGACTGAATTCGATATAGACTACATATTTCATCACAATTCCAAAATTTTAGCCCGTTTGGTCCCATAGAGCCTGAAAAAACTGTTTCCAAAGTTCGAACCCAAGTCTGAAATTAGCGTCCATAAAAGTCATGATTTTTTTAAAAATACAACTTTACTGAGATTTTATGACTGAATTCGATATAGACTACATATTTCATCACAATTCCGAAATTTAAGCCCGTTTGGTCTCATAGAGCCTGAAAAAACTGCTACCAAAGTTCGAACCCAAATCTGAAATTATCGTCCATAAAAATCACGATTTTTCTAAAAATACAACTTTACTGAGATTTTGTAACTGAATTCAATATGGAGTACAAATTTCATCACTATCCCGAAATTTAAACCCGTTTGGTCTCATAGAGCCTAAAAAAACTGCTTCCAAAGTTCGAACCCAAGTCTGAAATTAGCGTCCATAAAAATCATGATTTTTCTTAAAATACAATTTAATGGAGATTATTTGACAGCATTCGATATGGACTACAAACTTCATCATAATTCCAAAATTTTAGCCTGTTTGGTCCCATAGGGCCTGAAAAAATTGCTTCCAAAGTTCGAACCCAAGTCTGAAATTAGCGTCCACAAAAATATTGATTTTTGTAAAAATACAATTTTTTGGAGATTATTTGACAGAATTCGATTTGGACAACGACTCTAATCACAATTTCAAAATTTCAGCCCGTTTGGTCCCATAGAGACTGAAAAAACTGCTTCCAAAGTTGACAGAATTCGATTTGGACAACGACTCTCATCACTATTCCAAAATTTCAGCCCGTTGAGTCCAATGGGGCCTGAAAAAACTGCTTCCAAAGTTCGAACCCAAGTCTGAAATTAGCGTCCATACAAAATCATGATTTTTCTAAATTTTCCAATATTATGAAGATTTTATGACTGAATTCGATATAGACTACATATTTCATCACAATTCCAAAATTTTAGCCCGTTTGGTCCCATAGAGCCTGAAAAAACTGCTTCCAAAGTTCGAACCCAAGTCTGAAATTAGCGTCCATAAAAGTCATGATTTTTTTAAAAATACAACTTTACTGAGATTTTATGACTGAATTCGATATAGACTACATATTTCATCACAATTCCGAAATTTAAGCCCGTTTGGTCTCATAGAGCCTGAAAAAACTGCTACCAAAGTTCGAACCCAAGTCTGAAATTATCGTCCATAAAAATCATGATTTTTCTAAAAATACAACTTTACTGAGATTTTGTAACTGAATTCAATATGGAGTACAAATTTCATCACTATCCCGAAATTCAAACCCGTTTGGTCTCATAGAGCCTAAAAAAACTGCTTCCAAAGTTCGAACCCAAGTCTGAAATTAGCGTCCATAAAAATCTTGATTTTTCTAAAAATACAATTTTATGGAGATTATTTGACAGAATTCGATTTGGACAAAGACTCTCATCACTATTCCAAAATTTCAGCCCGTTGAGTCCAATGGGGCCTGAAAAAACTGCTTCCAAAGTTCGAACCCAAGTCTGAAATTAGCGTCGATAAAAATCATGATTTTTCTAAATATACAATATTATGAAGATTTTATGACTGAATTCGATATAGACTACATATTTCATCACAATTCCGAAATTTAATCCCGTTTGGTCTCATAGAGCCTGAAAAAACTGCTACCAAAGTTCGAACCCAAGTCTGAAATTATCGTCCATAAAAATCATGATTTTTCAAAAAATACAACTTTACTGAGATTTTGTAACTGAATTCAATATGGAGTACAAATTTCATCACTATCCCGAAATTTAAACCCGTTTGGTCTCATAGAGCCTAAAAAAACTGCTTCCAAAGTTCGAACCCAAGTCTGAAATTAGCGTCCATAAAAATCTTGATTTTTCTAAAAAGTTCGAACCCAAGTCTGAAATTAGCGTCGATAAAAATCATGATTTTTCTAAATATACAATATTATGGAGATTTTATGACTGAATTCGATATAGACTACATATTTCATCACAATTCCGAAATTAAAGCCCGTTTGGTCTCATAGAGCCTGAAAAAACTGCTTCCAAAGTTCGAACCCAAGTCTGAAATTAGCGTCCACAAAAATATTGATTTTTGTAAAAATACAATTTTTTGGAGATTATTTGACAGAATTCGATTTGGACAACGACTCTAATCACAATTTCAAAATTTCAGCCCGTTTGGTCCCATAGAGACTGAAAAAACTGCTTCCAAAGTTCGAACCCAAGTCTGAAATTAGCGTCCATACAAAATCATGATTTTTCTAAATATACAATATTATGAAGATTTTATGACTGAATTCGATATAGACTACATATTTCATCACAATTCCAAAATTTTAGCCCGTTTGGTCCCATAGAGCCTGAAAAAACTGCTTCCAAAGTTCGAACCCAAGTCTGAAATTAGCGTCCATAAAAGTCATGATTTTTTTAAAAATACAACTTTACTGAGATTTTATGACTGAATTCGATATAGACTACATATTTCATCACAATTCCGAAATTTAAGCCCGTTTGGTCTCATAGAGCCTGAAAAAACTGCTACCAAAGTTCGAACCCAAGTTTGAAATTATCGTCCATAAAAATCATGATTTTTCTAAAAATACAACTTTACTGAGATTTTGTAACTGAATTCAATATGGAACACAAATTTCATCACTATCCCGAAATTTAAACCCGTTTGGTCTCATAGAGCCTAAAAAAACTGCTTCCAAAGTTCGAACCCAAGTCTGAAATTAGCGTCCATAAAAATCTTGATTTTTCTAAAAATACAATTTTATGGAGATTATTTGACAGAATTCGATTTGGACAACGACTCTCATCACTATTCCAAAATTTCAGCCCGTTGAGTCCAATGGGGCCTGAAAAAACTGCTTCCAAAGTTCGAACCCAAGTCTGAAATTAGCGTCGATAACAATCATGATTTTTCTAAATATACAATATTATGGAGATTTTATGACTGAATTCGATATAGACTACATATTTCATCACAATTCCGAAATTTAAGCCCGTTTGGTCTCATAGAAGCTGAAAAAACTGCTTCCAAAGTTCGAACACAAGTCTGAAATTAGCGTCCATAAAAATCATGATTTTTCTAAACATACAACTTTGTGGAGATTTTTTGACTGAAATGAATTTGGACAACGACTTTCATCACTATTCCAAAATTTCAGCCCGTATGGTCCCATAGAGGCTGAAAAAACTGCATCCAAAGTTCGAACCCAAGTCTGAAATTAGCGTCCATAAAAATCATGATTTTTCTAAAAATTCAATTTTATGGAGATTATTTGACAGAATTCGATATGGACTACAAATTTCATCATAATTCCAAAATTTTAGCCTGTTCGGTCTCATAGAAGCTGAAAAAACTGCTTCCAAAGTTCGAACCCAAGTCTGAAATTAGCGTCCATAAAAATCATGATTTTTTTAAAAATACAACTTTACTGAGATTTTGTGACTGAATTCGATATGGAGTACAAATTTCATCACGATCTCGAAATTTAAGCCCGTTTGGTCTCATAGAGCCTGAAAAAACTGCTTCCAAAGTTCGAACCCAAGTCTGAAATTAGCATCCATAAAAATCATGATTTTTCTAAATATACAATATAATGGAGATTATTTGACAGAATTCGATATGGACTACAAATTTCATCATAATTCCAAAATTTTAGCCTGTTTGGTCTCATAGAAGCTGAAAAAACTGCTTCCAAAGTTCGAACCCAAGTCTGAAATTAGCGTCCATAAAAATCATGATTTTTTTAAAAATACAACTCTACTGAGATTTTGTGACTGAATTCGATATGGAGTACAAATTTCATCACGATCTCGAAATTTAAGCCCGTTTGGTCTCATAGAGCCTGAAAAAACTGCTTCCAAAGTTCGAACCCAAGTCTGAAATTAGCATCCATAAAAATCATGATTTTTCTAAATATACAATATTATGGAGATTTTATGACTGAATTCGATATAGACTACATATTTCATCACAATTCCAAAATTTTAGCCCGTTTGGTCACATAGAGCCTGAAAAAACTGCTTCCAAAGTTCGAACCCAAGTCTGAAATTAGCGTCCATAAAAATCATGATTTTTCTAAAAATACAACTTTACTGAGATTTTGTGACTGAATTCGATATGGAGTACAAATTTCATCACTATCCCGAAATTTAAGCCCGTTTGGTCTCATAGAAGCTGAAAAAACTGCTTCCGAAGTTCGAACACAAGTCTGAAATTAGCGTCCATAAAAATCATGATTTTTCTAAAAATACAATTTTATGGATATTATTTGACAGAATTCGATTTGGACAACGACTCTCATAACTATTCCAAAATTTCAGCCCGTTGAGTCCAATGGGGCGTGAAAAAACTGCTTCCAAAGTTCGAACCCAAGTCTGAAATTAGCGTCGATAAAAATCATGATTTTTTTAAATATACAATATTATGGAGATTTTATGACTGAATTCGATATAGACTACATATTTCATCACAATTCCGAAATTTAAGCCCGTTTGGTCTCATAGAGCCTGAAAAAACTGCTTCCAAAGTTCGAACCCAAGTCTGAAATAAGCGTCCACAAAAATATTGATTTTTGTAAAAATACAATTTTTTGGAGATTATTTGACAGAATTCGATTTGGACAACGACTCTAATCACAATTTCAAAATTTCAGCCCGTTTGGTCCCATAGAGACTGAAAAAACTGCTTCCAAAGTTCGAACCCAAGTCTGAAATTAACGTCCATAAAAATCATGATTTATCTTAAAATACAATTTTATGGAGATTATTTGACAGCTTTCGATATGGACTACAAACTTCATCATAATTCCAAAATTTTAGCCTATTGGTCCCATAGGGCCTGAAAAAATTGCTTCCAAAGTTCGAACCCAAGTCTGAAATTAGCGTCCACAAAAATATTGATTTTTGTAAAAATACAATTTTTTGGAGATTATTTGACAGAATTCGATTTGGACAACGACTCTAATCACAATTTCAAAATTTCAGCCCGTTTGGTCCCATAGAGACTGAAAAAACTGCTTCCAAAGTTGACAGAATTCGATTTGGACAACGACTCTCATCACTATTCCAAAATTTCAGCCCGTTGAGTCCAATGGGGCCTGAAAAAAGTGCTTCCAAAGTTCGAACCCAAGTCTGAAATTAGCGTCCATACAAAATCATGATTTTTCTAAATTTTCCAATATTATGAAGATTTTATGACTGAATTCGATATAGACTACATATTTCATCACAATTCCGAAATTTTAGCCCGTTTCGTCCCATAGAGCCTGAAAAAACTGCTTCCAAAGTTCGAACCCAAGTCTGAAATTAGCGTCCATAAAAATCTTGATTTTTCTAAAAAGTTCGAACCCAAGTCTGAAATTAGCGTCGATAAAAATCATGATTTTTCTAAGTATACAATATTATGGAGATTTTATGACTGAATTCGATATAGACTACATATTTCATCACAATTCCGAAATTTAAGCCCGTTTGGTCTCATAGAGCCTGAAAAAACTGCTACCAAAGTTCGAACCCAAGTCTGAAATTATCGTCCATAAAAATCATGATTTTTCTAAAAATACAACTTTACTGAGATTTTGTAACTGAATTCAATATGGAGTACAAATTTCATCACTATCCCGAAATTTAAACCCGTTTGGTCTCATAGAGCCTAAAAAAACTGCTTCCAAAGTTCGAACCCAAGTCTGAAATTAGCGTCCATAAAAATCTTGATTTTTCTAAAAAGTTCGAACCCAAGTCTGAAATTAGCGTCGATAAAAATCATGATTTTTCTAAGTATACAATATTATGGAGATTTTATGACTGAATTCGATATAGACTACATATTTCATCACAATTACGAAATTTCAGCCCGTTTGGTCCCATAGAGACTGAAAAAACTGCTTCAAAAGTTGACAGAATTCGATTTGGACAACGACTCTCACCACTATTCCAAAATTTCAGCCCGTTGAGTCCAATGAAGCCTGAAAAAACTGCTTCCAAAGTTCGAACCCAAGTCTGAAATTAGCGTCGATAAAAATCATGATTTTTCTAAATATACAATATAATGGAGATTTTATGACTGAATTCGATATAGACTACATATTTCATCACAATTCCGAAATTTAAGCCCGTTTGGTCTCATAGAAGCTGAAAAAACTGCTTCCAAAGTTCGAACACAAGTCTGAAATTAGCGTCCATAAAAATCATGATTTTTCTAAACATACAACTTTGTGGAGATTTTTTGACTGAAATCAATTTGGACAACGACTTTCATCACTATTCCAAAATTTCAGCCCGTATGGTCCCATAGAGGCTGAAAAAACTGCATCCAAAGTTCGAACCCAAGTCTGAAATTAGCGTCCATAAAAATCATGATTTTTCTAAAAATTCAATTTTATGGAGATTATTTGACAGAATTTGATATGGACTACAAATTTCATCATAATTCCAAAATTTTAGCCTGTTCGGTCTCATAGAAGCTGAAAAAACTGCTTCCAAAGTTCGAACCCAAGTCTGAAATTAGCGTCCATAAAAATCATGATTTTTTTAAAAATACAACTTTACTGAGATTTTGTGACTGAATTCGATATGGAGTACAAATTTCATCACGATCTCGAAATTTAAGCCCGTTTGGTCTCATAGAGCCTGAAAAAACTGCTTCCAAAGTTCGAACCCAAGTCTGAAATTAGCATCCATAAAAATCATGATTTTTCTAAATATACAATATAATGGAGATTATTTGACAGAATTCGATATGGACTACAAATTTCATCATAATTCCAAAATTTTAGCCTGTTTGGTCTCATAGAAGCTGAAAAAACTGCTTCCAAAGTTCGAACCCAAGTCTGAAATTAGCGTCCATAAAAATCATGATTTTTTTAAAAATACAACTTTACTGAGATTTTGTGACTGAATTCGATATGGAGTACAAATTTCATCACGATCTCGAAATTTAAGCCCGTTTGGTCTCATAGAGCCTGAAAAAACTGCTTCCAAAGTTCGAACCCAAGTCTGAAATTAGCATCCATAAAAATCATGATTTTTCTAAATATACAATATTATGGAGATTTTATGACTGAATTCGATATAGACTACATATTTCATCACAATTCCAAAATTTTAGCCCGTTTGGTCCCATAGAGCCTGAAAAAACTGCTTCCAAAGTTCGAACCCAAGTCTGAAATTAGCGTCCATAAAAATCATGATTTTTCTAAAAATACAACTTTACTGAGATTTTGTGACTGAATTCGATATGGAGTACAAATTTCATCACTATCCCGAAATTTAAGCCCGTTTGGTCTCATAGAAGCTGAAAAAACTGCTTCCAAAGTTCGAACACAAGTCTGAAATTAGCGTCCATAAAAATCATGATTTTTCTAAACATACAACTTTGTGGAGATTTTTTGACTGAAATCAATTTGGACAACGATTTTCATCACTATTCCAAAATTTCTGCCCGTATGGTCCCATAGAGGCTGAAAAAACTGCATCCAAAGTTCGAACCCAAGTCTGAAATTAGCGTCCATAAAAATCATGATTTTTCTAAAAATTCAATTTTATGGAGATTATTTGACAGAATTCGAGACTACAAATTTCATCATAATTCCAAAATTTTAGCCTGTTCGGTCTCATAGAAGCTGAAAAAACTGCTTCCAAAGTTCGAACCCAAGTCTGAAATTAGCGTCCATAAAAATCATGATTTTTTTAAAAATACAACTTTCCTGAGATTTTGTGACTGAATTCGATATGGAGTACAAATTTCATCACGATCTCGAAATTTAAGCCCGTTTGGTCTCATAGAGCCTGAAAAAACTGCTTCCAAAGTTCGAACCCAAGTCTGAAATTAGCATCCATAAAAATCATGATTTTTCGAAATATACAATATTATGGAGATTTTATGACTAAATTCGATATAGACTACATATTTCGTCACAATTCCAAAATTTTAGCCCGTTTGGTCCCATAGAGCCTGAAAAAACTGCTTCCAAAGTTCGAACCCAAGTCTGAAATTAGCGTCCATAAAAATCATGATTTTTCTAAAAATACAACTTTACTGAGATTTTGTAACTGAATTCAATATGGAGTACAAATTTCATCACTATCCCGAAATTTAAACCCGTTTGGTCTCATAGAGCCTAAAAAAACTGCTTCCAAAGTTCGAACCCAAGTCTGAAATTAGCGTCCATAAAAATCTTGATTTTTCTAAAAAGTTCGAACCCAAGTCTGAAATTAGCGTCGATAAAAATCATGATTTTTCTAAGTATACAATATTATGGAGATTTTATGACTGAATTCGATATAGACTACATATTTCATCACAATTACGAAATTTCAGCCCGTTTGGTCCCATAGAGACTGAAAAAACTGCTTCAAAAGTTGACAGAATTCGATTTGGACAACGACTCTCATCACTATTCCAAAATTTCAGCCCGTTGAGTCCAATGAAGCCTGAAAAAACTGCTTCCAAAGTTCGAACCCAAGTCTGAAATTAGCGTCGATAAAAATCATGATTTTTCTAAATATACAATATAATGGAGATTTTATGACTGAATTCGATATAGACTACATATTTCATCACAATTCCGAAATTTAAGCCCGTTTGGTCTCATAGAAGCTGAAAAAACTGCTTCCAAAGTTCGAACACAAGTCTGAAATTAGCGTCCATAAAAATCATGATTTTTCTAAACATACAACTTTGTGGAGATTTTTTGACTGAAATCAATTTGGACAACGACTTTCATCACTATTCCAAAATTTCAGCCCGTATGGTCCCATAGAGGCTGAAAAAACTGCATCCAAAGTTCGAACCCAAGTCTGAAATTAGCGTCCATAAAAATCATGATTTTTCTAAAAATCCAATTTTATGGAGATTATTTGACAGAATTCGATATGGACTACAAATTTCATCATAATTCCAAAATTTTAGCCTGTTCGGTCTCATAGAAGCTGAAAAAACTGCTTCCAAAGTTCGAACCCAAGTCTGAAATTAGCGTCCATAAAAATCATGATTTTTTTAAAAATACAACTTTACTGAGATTTTGTGACTGAATTCGATATGGAGTACAAATTTCATCACGATCTCGAAATTTAAGCCCGTTTGGTCTCATAGAGCCTGAAAAAACTGCTTCCAAAGTTCGAACCCAAGTCTGAAATTTGCATCCATAAAAATCATGATTTTTCTAAATATACAATATAATGGAGATTATTTGACAGAATTCGATATGGACTACAAATTTCATCATAATTCCAAAATTTTAGCCTGTTTGGTCTCATAGAAGCTGAAAAAACTCCTTCCAAAGTTCGAACCCAAGTCTGAAATTAGCGTCCATAAAAATCATGATTTTTTTAAAAATACAACTTTACTGAGATTTTGTGACTGAATTCGATATGGAGTACAAATTTCATCACGATCTCGAAATTTAAGCCCGTTTGGTCTCATAGAGCCTGAAAAAACTGCTTCCAAAGTTCGAACCCAAGTCTGAAATTAGCATCCATAAAAATCATGATTTTTCTAAATATACAATATTATGGAGATTTTATGACTGAATTCGATATAGACTACATATTTCATCACAATTCCAAAATTTTAGCCCGTTTGGTCCCATAGAGCCTGAAAAAACTGCTTCCAAAGTTCGAACCCAAGTCTGAAATTAGCGTCCATAAAAATCATGATTTTTCTAAAAATACAACTTTACTGAGATTTTGTGACTGAATTCGATATGGAGTACAAATTTCATCACTATCCCGAAATTTAAGCCCGTTTGGTCTCATAGAAGCTGAAAAAACTGCTTCCAAAGTTCGAACACAAGTCTGAAATTAGCGTCCATAAAAATCATGATTTTTCTAAACATACAACTTTGTGGAGATTTTTTGACTGAAATCAATTTGGACAACGACTTTCATCACTATTCCAAAATTTCAGCCCGTATGGTCCCATAGAGGCTGAAAAAACTGCATCCAAAGTTCGAACCCAAGTCTGAAATTAGCGTCCATAAAAATCATGATTTTTCTAAAAATTCAATTTTATGGAGATTATTTGACAGAATTCGAGACTACAAATTTCATCATAATTCCAAAATTTTAGCCTGTTCGGTCTCATAGAAGCTGAAAAAACTGCTTCCAAAGTTCGAACCCAAGTCTGAAATTAGCGTCCATAAAAATCATGATTTTTTTAAAAATACAACTTTACTGAGATTTTGTGACTGAATTCGATATGGAGTACAAATTTCATCACGATCTCGAAATTTAAGCCCGTTTGGTCTCATAGAGCCTGAAAAAACTGCTTCCAAAGTTCGAACCCAAGTCTGAAATTAGCATCCATAAAAATCATGATTTTTCGAAATATACAATATTATGGAGATTTTATGACTAAATTCGATATAGACTACATATTTCGTCACAATTCCAAAATTTTAGCCCGTTTGGTCCCATATAGCCTGAAAAAACTGCTTCCAAAGTTCGAACCCAAGTCTGAAATTAGCGTCCATAAAAATCATGATTTTTCTAAAAATTCAATTTTATGGAGATTATTTGACAGAATTCGATATGGACTACAAATTTTATCATAATTCCAAAATTTTAGCCTGTTTGGTCTCATAGAAGCTGAAAAAACTGCTTCCAAAGTTCGAACCCAAGTCTGAACTTAGCTTCCATAAAAATCATGATTTTTCTAAAAATACAACTTTACTGAGATTTTGTGACTGAATTCGATATGGAGTACAAATTTCATCACTATCCCGAAATTTAAGCCCGTTTGGTCTCATAGAGCCTGAAAAAACTGCTTCCAAAGTTCGAACCCAAGTCTAAAATTAGCATCCATAAAAATCATGATTTTTCTAAATATACAATATAATGGAGATTATTTGACAGAATTCGATATGGACTATAAATTTCATCATAATTACAAAATTTTAGCCTGTTTGGTCTCATAGAAGCTGAAAAAACTGCTTCCAAAGTTCGAACCCAAGTCTGAAATTAGCGTCCATAAAAATCATGATTTTTTTAAAAATACAACTTTACTGAGATTTTGTGACTGAATTCGATATGGAGTACAAATTTCATCACGATCTCGAAATTAAAGCCCGTTTGGTCTCATAGAGCCTGAAAAAACTGCTTCCAAAGTTCGAACCCAAGTCTGAAATTAGCATCCATAAAAATCATGATTTTTCTAAATATACAATATTATGGAGATTTTATGACTGAATTCGATATAGACTACATATTTCATCACAATTCCAAAATTTTAGCCCGTTTGGTCCCATAGAGCCTGAAAAAACTGCTTCCAAAGTTCGAACCCAAGTCTGAAATTAGCGTCCATAAAAATCATGATTTTTTTAAAAATACAACTTTACTGAGATTTTGTGACTGAATTCGATATGGAGTACAAATTTCATCACTATCCCGAAATTTAAGCCCGTTTGGTCTCATAGAAGCTGAAAAAACTGCTTCCAAAGTTCGAACACAAGTCTGAAATTAGCGTCCATAAAAATCATGATTTTTCTAAACATACAACTTTGTGGAGATTTTTTGACTGAAATCAATTTGGACAACGACTTTCATCACTATTCCAAAATTTCAGCCCGTATGGTCCCATAGAGGCTGAAAAAACTGCATCCAAAGTTCGAACCCAAGTCTGAAATTAGCGTCCATAAAAATCATGATTTTTTTAAAAATACAAATTTACTGAGATTTTGTGACTGAATTCGATATGGAGTACAAATTTCATCACGATCTCGAAATTTAAGCCCGTTTGGTCTCATAGAGCCTGAAAAAACTGCTTCCAAAGTTCGAACCCAAGTCTGAAATTAGCGTCCATAAAAATCATGATTTTTTTAAAAATACAAATTTACTGAGATTTTGTGACTGAATTCGATATGGAGTACAAATTTCATCACGATCTCGAAATTTAAGCCCGTTTGGTCTCATAGAGCCTGAAAAAACTGCTTCCAAAGTTCGAACCCAAGTCTGAAATTAGCATCCATAAAAATCATGATTTTTCTAAATATACAATATTATGGAGATTTTATGACTAAATTCGATATAGACTACATATTTCATCACAATTCCAAAATTTTAGCCCGTTTGGTCCCATAGAGCCTGAAAAAACTGCTTCCAAAGTTCGAACCCAAGTCTGAAATAAGCGTCCATAAAAATCATGATTTTTCTAAAAATTCAATTTTATGGAGATTATTTGACAGAATTCGATATGGACTACAAATTTCATCATAATTCCAAAATTTTAGCCTGTTTGGTCTCATAGAAGCTGAAAAAACTGCTTCCAAAGTTCGAACCCAAGTCTGAACTTAGCTTCCATAAAAATCATGATTTTTCTAAAAATACAACTTTACTGAGATTTTGTGACTGAATTCGATATGGAGTACAAATTTCATCACTATCCCGAAATTTAAGCCCGTTTGGTCTCATAGAGCCTGAAAAAACTGCTTCCAAAGTTCGAACCCAAGTCTGAAATTAGCATCCATAAAAATGATTATTTTTATTAAATATACAATATAATGGAGATTATTTGACAGAATTCGATATGGACTGTAAATTTCATCATAATTCTAAAATTTTAGCCTGTTTGGTCTAATAGAAGCTGAAAAAACTGCTTCCAAAGTTCAAACCCAAGTCTGAAATTAGCGTCCATAAAAATCATGATTTTTTTAAAAATACAACTTTACTGAGATTTTGTGACTGAATTCGATATGGAGTACAAATTTCATCACGATCTCGAAATTAAAGCCCGTTTGGTCTCATAGAGCCTGAAAAAACTGCTTCCAAAGTTCGAACCCAAGTCTGAAATTAGCATCCATAAAAATCATGATTTTTCTAAATATACAATATTATGGAGATTTTATGACTGAATTCGATATAGACTACATATTTCATCACAATTCCGAAATTTAAGCCCGTTTGGTCTCATAGAAGCTGAAAAAACTGCTTCCAAAGTTCGAACACAAGTCTGAAATTAGCGTCCATAAAAATCATGATTTTTCTAAACATACAACTTTGTGGAGATTTTTTGACTGAAATCAATTTGGACAACGACTTTCATCACTATTCCAAAATTTCAGCCCGTATGGTCCCATAGAGGCTGAAAAAACTGCATCCAAAGTTCGAACCCAAGTCTGAAATTAGCGTCCATAAAAATCATGATTTTTCTAAAAATTCAATTTTATGGAGATTATTTGACAGAATTCGATATGGACTACAAATTTCATCATAATTCCAAAATTTTAGCCTGTTCGGTCTCATAGAAGCTGAAAAAACTGCTTCCAAAGTTCGAACCCAAGTCTGAAATTAGCGTCCATAAAAATCATGATTTTTTTAAAAATACAACTTTACTGAGATTTTGTGACTGAATTCGATATGGAGTACAAATTTCATCACGATCTCGAAATTTAAGCCCGTTTGGTCTCATAGAGCCTGAAAAAACTGCTTCCAAAGTTCGAACCCAAGTCTGAAATTAGCATCCATAAAAATCATGATTTTTCTAAATATACAATATAATGGAGATTATTTGACAGAATTCGATATGGACTACAAATTTCATCATAATTCCAAAATTTTAGCCTGTTTGGTCTCATAGAAGCTGAAAAAACTCCTTCCAAAGTTCGAACCCAAGTCTGAAATTAGCGTCCATAAAAATCATGATTTTTTTAAAAATACAACTTTACTGAGATTTTGTGACTGAATTCGATATGGAGTACAAATTTCATCACGATCTCGAAATTTAAGCCCGTTTGGTCTCATAGAGCCTGAAAAAACTGCTTCCAAAGTTCGAACCCAAGTCTGAAATTAGCATCCATAAAAATCATGATTTTTTTAAAAATACAAATTTACTGAGATTTTGTGACTGAATTCGATATGGAGTACAAATTTCATCACGATCTCGAAATTTAAGCCCGTTTGGTCTCATAGAGCCTGAAAAAACTGCTTCCAAAGTTCGAACCCAAGTCTGAAATTAGCATCCATAAAAATCATGATTATTCTAAATATACAATATTATGGAGATTTTATGACTGAATTCGATATAGACTACATATTTCATCACAATTCCAAAATTTTAGCCCGTTTGGTCCCATAGAGCCTGAAAAAACTGCTTCCAAAGTTCGAACCCAAGTCTGAAATTAGCGTCCATAAAAATCATGATTTTTCTAAAAATACAACTTTACTGAGATTTTTTGACTGAATTCGATATGGAGTACAAATTTCATCACGATCCCGAAATTTAAGCCCGTTTGGTCTCATAGAAGCTGAAAAAACTGCTTCCAAAGTTCGAACCCAAGTCTGAAATTAGCGTCCATAAAAATCATGATTTTTCTAAACATACAACTTTGTGGAGATTTTTTGACTGAAATCAATTTGGACAACGACTTTCATCACTATTCCAAAATTTCAGCCCGTATGGTCCCATAGAGGCTGAAAAAACTGCATCCAAAGTTCGAACCCAAGTCTGAAATTAGCGTCCATAAAAATCATGATTTTTCTAAAAATTCAATTTTATGGAGATTGTTTGACAGAATTCGATATGGACTACAAATTTCATCATAATTACTAAATTTTAGCCTGTTTGGTCTCATAGAAGCTGAAAAAACTGCTTCCAAAGTTCGAACCCAAGTCTGAAATTAGCGTCCATAAAAATCATGATTTTTCTAAAAATACAACTTTACTGAGATTTTGTGACTGAATTCGATATGGAGTACAAATTTCATCACGATCTCGAAATTTAAGCCCGTTTGGTCTCATAGAGCCTGAAAAAACTGCTTCCAAAGTTCGAACCCAAGTCTGAAATTAGCATCCATAAAAATCATGATTTTTCTAAATATACAATATAATGGAGATTATTTGACAGAATTCGATATGGACTACAAATTTCATCATAATTCCAAAATTTTAGCCTGTTTGGTCTCATAGAAGCTGAAAAAACTGCTTCCAAAGTTCGAACCCAAGTCTGAAATTAGCGTCCATAAAAATCATGATTTTTTTAAAAATACAACTCTACTGAGATTTTGTGACTGAATTCGATATGGAGTACAAATTTCATCACGATCTCGAAATTTAAGCCCGTTTGGTCTCATAGAGCCTGAAAAAACTGCTTCCAAAGTTCGAACCCAAGTCTGAAATTAGCATCCATAAAAATCATGATTTTTCTAAATATACAATATTATGGAGATTTTATGACTGAATTCGATATAGACTACATATTTCATCACAATTCCAAAATTTTAGCCCGTTTGGTCCCATAGAGCCTGAAAAAACTGCTTCCAAAGTTCGAACCCAAGTCTGAAATTAGCGTCCATAAAAATCATGATTTTTCTAAAAATACAACTTTAATGAGATTTTGTGACTGAATTCGATATGGAGTACAAATTTCATCACTATCCCGAAATTTAAGCCCGTTTGGTCTCATAGAAGCTGAAAAAACTGCTTCCAAAGTTCGAACACAAGTCTGAAATTAGCGTCCATAAAAATCATGATTTTTCTAAAAATTCAATTTTATGGAGATTATTTGACAGAATTCGATATGGACTACAAATTTCATCATAATTCCAAAATTTTAGCCTGTTCGGTCTCATAGAAGCTGAAAAAACTGCTTCCAAAGTTCGAACCCAAGTCTGAAATTAGCGTCCATAAAAATCATGATTTTTTTAAAAATACAACTTTACTGATATTTTGTGACTGAATTCGATATGGAGTACAAATTTCATCACGATCTCGAAATTTAAGCCCGTTTGGTCTCATAGAGCCTGAAAAAACTGCTTCCAAAGTTCGAACCCAAGTCTGAAATTAGCATCCATAAAAATCATGATTTTTCTAAATATACAATATAATGGAGATTATTTGACAGAATTCGATATGGACTACAAATTTCATCATAATTCCAAAATTTTAGCCTGTTCGGTCTCATAGAAGCTGAAAAAACTGCTTCCAAAGTTCGAACCCAAGTCTGAAATTAGCGTCCATAAAAATCATGATTTTTTTAAAAATACAACTTTACTGATATTTTGTGACTGAATTCGATATGGAGTACAAATTTCATCACGATCTCGAAATTTAAGCCCGTTTGGTCTCATAGAGCCTGAAAAAACTGCTTCCAAAGTTCGAACCCAAGTCTGAAATTAGCGTCCATAAAAATCATGATTTTTCTAAAAATACAACTTTACTGAGATTTTGTGACTGAATTCGATATGGAGTACAAATTTCATCACTATCCCGAAATTTAAGCCCGTTTGGTCTCATAGAAGCTGAAAAAACTGCTTCCAAAGTTCGAACACAAGTCTGAAATTAGCGTCCATAAAAATCATGATTTTTCTAAACATACAACTTTGTGGAGATTTTTTGACTGAAATCAATTTGGACAACGACTTTCATCACTATTCCAAAATTTCAGCCCGTATGGTCCCATAGAGGCTGAAAAAACTGCATCCAAAGTTCGAACCCAAGTCTGAAATTAGCGTCCATAAAAATCATGATTTTTCTAAAAATTCAATTTTATGGAGATTATTTGACAGAATTCGAGACTACAAATTTCATCATAATTCCAAAATTTTAGCCTGTTCGGTCTCATAGAAGCTGAAAAAACTGCTTCCAAAGTTCGAACCCAAGTCTGAAATTAGCGTCCATAAAAATCATGATTTTTTTAAAAATACAACTTTACTGAGATTTTGTGACTGAATTCGATATGGAGTACAAATTTCATCACGATCTCGAAATTTAAGCCCGTTTGGTCTCATAGAGCCTGAAAAAACTGCTTCCAAAGTTCGAACCCAAGTCTGAAATTAGCATCCATAAAAATCATGATTTTTCGAAATATACAATATTATGGAGATTTTATGACTAAATTCGATATAGACTACATATTTCGTCACAATTCCAAAATTTTAGCCCGTTTGGTCCCATATAGCCTGAAAAAACTGCTTCCAAAGTTCGAACCCAAGTCTGAAATTAGCGTCCATAAAAATCATGATTTTTCTAAAAATTCAATTTTATGGAGATTATTTGACAGAATTCGATATGGACTACAAATTTCATCATAATTCCAAAATTTTAGCCTGTTTGGTCTCATAGAAGCTGAAAAAACTGCTTCCAAAGTTCGAACCCAAGTCTGAACTTAGCTTCCATAAAAATCATGATTTTTCTAAAAATACAACTTTACTGAGATTTTGTGACTGAATTCGATATGGAGTACAAATTTCATCACTATCCCGAAATTTAAGCCCGTTTGGTCTCATAGAGCCTGAAAAAACTGCTTCCAAAGTTCGAACCCAAGTCTAAAATTAGCATCCATAAAAATCATGATTTTTCTAAATATACAATATAATGGAGATTATTTGACAGAATTCGATATGGACTATAAATTTCATCATAATTACAAAATTTTAGCCTGTTTGGTCTCATAGAAGCTGAAAAAACTGCTTCCAAAGTTCGAACCCAAGTCTGAAATTAGCGTCCATAAAAATCATGATTTTTTTAAAAATACAACTTTACTGAGATTTTGTGACTGAATTCGATATGGAGTACAAATTTCATCACGATCTCGAAATTAAAGCCCGTTTGGTCTCATAGAGCCTGAAAAAACTGCTTCCAAAGTTCGAACCCAAGTCTGAAATTAGCATCCATAAAAATCATGATTTTTCTAAATATACAATATTATGGAGATTTTATGACTGAATTCGATATAGACTACATATTTCATCACAATTCCAAAATTTTAGCCCGTTTGGTCCCATAGAGCCTGAAAAAACTGCTTCCAAAGTTCGAACCCAAGTCTGAAATTAGCGTCCATAAAAATCATGATTTTTTTAAAAATACAACTTTACTGAGATTTTGTGACTGAATTCGATATGGAGTACAAATTTCATCACTATCCCGAAATTTAAGCCCGTTTGGTCTCATAGAAGCTGAAAAAACTGCTTCCAAAGTTCGAACACAAGTCTGAAATTAGCGTCCATAAAAATCATGATTTTTCTAAACATACAACTTTGTGGAGATTTTTTGACTGAAATCAATTTGGACAACGACTTTCATCACTATTCCAAAATTTCAGCCCGTATGGTCCCATAGAGGCTGAAAAAACTGCATCCAAAGTTCGAACCCAAATCTGAAATTAGCGTCCATAAAAATCATGATTTTTCTAAAAATTCAATTTTATGGAGATTTTTTGACAGAATTCGATATGGACTACAAATTTCATCATAATTCCAAAATTTTAGCCTGTTCGGTCTCATAGAAGCTGAAAAAACTGCTTCCAAAGTTCGAACCCAAGTCTGAAATTAGCGTCCATAAAAATCATGATTTTTTTAAAAATACAAATTTACTGAGATTTTGTGACTGAATTCGATATGGAGTACAAATTTCATCACGATCTCGAAATTTAAGCCCGTTTGGTCTCATAGAGCCTGAAAAAACTGCTTCCAAAGTTCGAACCCAAGTCTGAAATTAGCATCCATAAAAATCATGATTTTTCTAAATATACAATATTATGGAGATTTTATGACTAAATTCGATATAGACTACATATTTCATCACAATTCCAAAATTTTAGCCCGTTTGGTCCCATAGAGCCTGAAAAAACTGCTTCCAAAGTTCGAACCCAAGTCTGAAATAAGCGTCCATAAAAATCATGATTTTTCTAAAAATTCAATTTTATGGAGATTATTTGACAGAATTCGATATGGACTACAAATTTCATCATAATTCCAAAATTTTAGCCTGTTTGGTCTCATAGAAGCTGAAAAAACTGCTTCCAAAGTTCGAACCCAAGTCTGAACTTAGCTTCCATAAAAATCATGATTTTTCTAAAAATACAACTTTACTGAGATTTTGTGACTGAATTCGATATGGAGTACAAATTTCATCACTATCCCGAAATTTAAGCCCGTTTGGTCTCATAGAGCCTGAAAAAACTGCTTCCAAAGTTCGAACCCAAGTCTGAAATTAGCATCCATAAAAATGATTATTTTTATTAAATATACAATATAATGGAGATTATTTGACAGAATTCGATATGGACTGTAAATTTCATCATAATTCTAAAATTTTAGCCTGTTTGGTCTCATAGAAGCTGAAAAAACTGCTTCCAAAGTTCAAACCCAAGTCTGAAATTAGCGTCCATAAAAATCATGATTTTTTTAAAAATACAACTTTACTGAGATTTTGTGACTGAATTCGATATGGAGTACAAATTTCATCACGATCTCGAAATTAAAGCCCGTTTGGTCTCATAGAGCCTGAAAAAACTGCTTCCAAAGTTCGAACCCAAGTCTGAAATTAGCATCCATAAAAATCATGATTTTTCTAAATATACAATATTATGGAGATTTTATGACTGAATTCGATATGGAGTACAAATTTCATCACTATCCCGAAATTTAAGCCCGTTTGGTCTCATAGAAGCTGAAAAAACTGCTTCCAAAGTTCGAACACAAGTCTGAAATTAGCGTCCATAAAAATCATGATTTTTCTAAACATACAACTTTGTGGAGATTTTTTGACTGAAATCAATTTGGACAACGACTTTCATCACTATTCCAAAATTTCAGCCCGTATGGTCCCATAGAGGCTGAAAAAACTGCATCCAAAGTTCGAACCCAAGTCTGAAATTAGCGTCCATAAAAATCATGATTTTTCTAAAAATTCAATTTTATGGAGATTATTTGACAGAATTCGATATGGACTACAAATTTCATCATAATTCCAAAATTTTAGCCTGTTCGGTCTCATAGAAGCTGAAAAAACTGCTTCCAAAGTTCGAACCCAAGTCTGAAATTAGCGTCCATAAAAATCATGATTTTTTTAAAAATACAACTTTACTGAGATTTTGTGACAGAATTCGATATGGAGTACAAATTTCATCACGATCTCGAAATTTAAGCCCGTTTGGTCTCACAGAGCCTGAAAAAACTGCTTCCAAAGTTCGAACCCAAGTCTGAAATTAGCATCCATAAAAATCATGATTTTTCTAAATATACAATATTATGGAGATTTTATGACTAAATTCGATATAGACTACATATTTCATCACAATTCCAAAATTTTAGCCCGTTTGGTCCCATAGAGCCTGAAAAAACTGCTTCCAAAGTTCGAACCCAAGTCTGAAATTAGCGTCCATAAAAATCATGATTTTTCTAAAAATTCAATTTTATGGAGATTATTTGACAGAATTCGATATGGACTACAAATTTCATCATAATTCCAAAATTTTAGCCTGTTTGGTCTCATAGAAGCTGAAAAAACTGCTTCCAAAGTTCGAACCCAAGTCTGAACTTAGCTTCCATAAAAATCATGATTTTTCTAAAAATACAACTTTACTGAGATTTTGTGACTGAATTCGATATGGAGTACAAATTTCATCACTATCCCGAAATTTAAGCCCGTTTGGTCTCATAGAGCCTGAAAAAACTGCTTCCAAAGTTCGAACCCAAGTCTGAAATTAGCATCCATAAAAATCATGATTTTTCTAAATATACAATATAATGGAGATTATTTGACAGAATTCGATATGGACTATAAATTTCATCATAATTCCAAAATTTAAGCCTGTTTGGTCTCATAGAAGCTGAAAAAACTGCTTCCAAAGTTCGAACCCAAGTCTGAAATTAGCGTCCATAAAAATCATGATTTTTTTAAAAATACAACTTTACTGAGATTTTGTGACTGAATTCGATATGGAGTACAAATTTCATCACGATCTCGAAATTAAAGCCCGTTTGGTCTCATGGAGCCTGAAAAAACTGCTTCCAAAGTTCGAACCCAAGTCTGAAATTAGCATCCATAAAAATCATGATTATTCTAAATATACAATATTATGGAGATTTTATGACTGAATTCGATATAGACTACATATTTCATCACAATTCCAAAATTTTAGCCCGTTTGGTCCCATAGAGCCTGAAAAAACTGCTTCCAAAGTTCGAACCCAAGTCTGAAATTAGCGTCCATAAAAATCATGATTTTTCTAAAAATACAACTTTACTGAGATTTTGTGACTGAATTCGATATGGAGTACAAATTTCATCACGATCCCGAAATTTAAGCCCGTTTGGTCTCATAGAAGCTGAAAAAACTGCTTCCAAAGTTCGAACACAAGTCTGAAATTAGCGTCCATAAAAATCATGATTTTTCTAAACATACAACTTTGTGGAGATTTTTTGACTGAAATCAATTTGGACAACGACTTTCATCACTATTCCAAAATTTCAGCCCGTATGGTCCCATAGAGGCTGAAAAAACTGCATCCAAAGTTCGAACCCAAGTCTGAAATTAGCGTCCATAAAAATCATGATTTTTCTAAAAATTCAATTTTATGGAGATTGTTTGACAGAATTCGATATGGACTACAAATTTCATCATAATTACTAAATTTTAGCCTGTTTGGTCTCATAGAAGCTGAAAAAACTGCTTCCAAAGTTCGAACCCAAGTCTGAAATTAGCGTCCATAAAAATCATGATTTTTCTAAAAATACAACTTTACTGAGATTTTGTGACTGAATTCGATATGGAGTACAAATTTCATCACGATCTCGAAATTTAAGCCCGTTTGGTCTCATAGAGCCTGAAAAAACTGCTTCCAAAGTTCGAACCCAAGTCTGAAATTAGCATCCATAAAAATCATGATTTTTCTAAATATACAATATAATGGAGATTATTTGACAGAATTCGATATGGACTACAAATTTCATCATAATTCCAAAATTTTAGCCTGTTTGGTCTCATAGAAGCTGAAAAAACTGCTTCCAAAGTTCGAACCCAAGTCTGAAATTAGCGTCCATAAAAATCATGATTTTTTTAAAAATACAACTCTACTGAGATTTTGTGACTGAATTCGATATGGAGTACAAATTTCATCACGATCCCGAAATTTAAGCCCGTTTGGTCTCATAGAAGCTGAAAAAACTGCTTCCAAAGTTCGAACACAAGTCTGAAATTAGCGTCCATAAAAATCATGATTTTTCTAAACATACAACTTTGTGGAGATTTTTTGACTGAAATCAATTTGGACAACGACTTTCATCACTATTCCAAAATTTCAGCCCGTATGGTCCCATAGAGGCTGAAAAAACTGCATCCAAAGTTCGAACCCAAGTCTGAAATTAGCGTCCATAAAAATCATGATTTTTCTAAAAATTCAATTTTATGGAGATTGTTTGACAGAATTCGATATGGACTACAAATTTCATCATAATTACTAAATTTTAGCCTGTTTGGTCTCATAGAAGCTGAAAAAACTGCTTCCAAAGTTCGAACCCAAGTCTGAAATTAGCGTCCATAAAAATCATGATTTTTCTAAAAATACAACTTTACTGAGATTTTGTGACTGAATTCGATATGGAGTACAAATTTCATCACGATCTCGAAATTTAAGCCCGTTTGGTCTCATAGAGCCTGAAAAAACTGCTTCCAAAGTTCGAACCCAAGTCTGAAATTAGCATCCATAAAAATCATGATTTTTCTAAATATACAATATAATGGAGATTATTTGACAGAATTCGATATGGACTACAAATTTCATCATAATTCCAAAATTTTAGCCTGTTTGGTCTCATAGAAGCTGAAAAAACTGCTTCCAAAGTTCGAACCCAAGTCTGAAATTAGCGTCCATAAAAATCATGATTTTTTTAAAAATACAACTCTACTGAGATTTTGTGACTGAATTCGATATGGAGTACAAATTTCATCACGATCTCGAAATTTAAGCCCGTTTGGTCTCATAGAGCCTGAAAAAACTGCTTCCAAAGTTCGAACCCAAGTCTGAAATTAGCATCCATAAAAATCATGATTTTTCTAAATATACAATATTATGGAGATTTTATGACTGAATTCGATATAGACTACATATTTCATCACAATTCCAAAATTTTAGCCCGTTTGGTCCCATAGAGCCTGAAAAAACTGCTTCCAAAGTTCGAACCCAAGTCTGAAATTAGCGTCCATAAAAATCATGATTTTTCTAAAAATACAACTTTACTGAGATTTTGTGACTGAATTCGATATGGAGTACAAATTTCATCACTATCCCGAAATTTAAGCCCGTTTGGTCTCATAGAAGCTGAAAAAACTGCTTCCAAAGTTCGAACACAAGTCTGAAATTAGCGTCCATAAAAATCATGATTTTTCTAAAAATTCAATTTTATGGAGATTATTTGACAGAATTCGATATGGACTACAAATTTCATCATAATTCCAAAATTTTAGCCTGTTCGGTCTCATAGAAGCTGAAAAAACTGCTTCCAAAGTTCGAACCCAAGTCTGAAATTAGCGTCCATAAAAATCATGATTTTTTTAAAAATACAACTTTACTGATATTTTGTGACTGAATTCGATATGGAGTACAAATTTCATCACGATCTCGAAATTTAAGCCCGTTTGGTCTCATAGAGCCTGAAAAAACTGCTTCCAAAGTTCGAACCCAAGTCTGAAATTAGCATCCATAAAAATCATGATTTTTCTAAATATACAATATAATGGAGATTATTTGACAGAATTCGATATGGACTACAAATTTCATCATAATTCCAAAATTTTAGCCTGTTTGGTCTCATAGAAGCTGAAAAAACTGCTTCCAAAGTTCGAACCCAAGTCTGAAATTAGCGTCCATAAAAATCATGATTTTTTTAAAAATACAACTTTACTGAGATTTTGTGACTGAATTCGATATGGAGTACAAATTTCATCACGATCTCGAAATTAAAGCCCGTTTGGTCTCATAGAGCCTGAAAAAACTGCTTCCAAAGTTCGAACCCAAGTCTGAAATTAGCATCCATAAAAATCATGATTTTTCTAAATATACAATATTATGGAGATTTTATGACTGAATTCGATATAGACTACATATTTCATCACAATTCCAAAATTTTAGCCCGTTTGGTCCCATAGAGCCTGAAAAAACTGCTTCCAAAGTTCGAACCCAAGTCTGAAATTAGCGTCCATAAAAATCATGATTTTTTTAAAAATACAACTTTACTGAGATTTTGTGACTGAATTCGATATGGAGTACAAATTTCATCACTATCCCGAAATTTAAGCCCGTTTGGTCTCATAGAAGCTGAAAAAACTGCTTCCAAAGTTCGAACACAAGTCTGAAATTAGCGTCCATAAAAATCATGATTTTTCTAAACATACAACTTTGTGGAGATTTTTTGACTGAAATCAATTTGGACAACGACTTTCATCACTATTCCAAAATTTCAGCCCGTATGGTCCCATAGAGGCTGAAAAAACTGCATCCAAAGTTCGAACCCAAGTCTGAAATTAGCGTCCATAAAAATCATGATTTTTTTAAAAATACAAATTTACTGAGATTTTGTGACTGAATTCGATATGGAGTACAAATTTCATCACGATCTCGAAATTTAAGCCCGTTTGGTCTCATAGAGCCTGAAAAAACTGCTTCCAAAGTTCGAACCCAAGTCTGAAATTAGCGTCCATAAAAATCATGATTTTTTTAAAAATACAAATTTACTGAGATTTTGTGACTGAATTCGATATGGAGTACAAATTTCATCACGATCTCGAAATTTAAGCCCGTTTGGTCTCATAGAGCCTGAAAAAACTGCTTCCAAAGTTCGAACCCAAGTCTGAAATTAGCATCCATAAAAATCATGATTTTTCTAAATATACAATATTATGGAGATTTTATGACTAAATTCGATATAGACTACATATTTCATCACAATTCCAAAATTTTAGCCCGTTTGGTCCCATAGAGCCTGAAAAAACTGCTTCCAAAGTTCGAACCCAAGTCTGAAATAAGCGTCCATAAAAATCATGATTTTTCTAAAAATTCAATTTTATGGAGATTATTTGACAGAATTCGATATGGACTACAAATTTCATCATAATTCCAAAATTTTAGCCTGTTTGGTCTCATAGAAGCTGAAAAAACTGCTTCCAAAGTTCGAACCCAAGTCTGAACTTAGCTTCCATAAAAATCATGATTTTTCTAAAAATACAACTTTACTGAGATTTTGTGACTGAATTCGATATGGAGTACAAATTTCATCACTATCCCGAAATTTAAGCCCGTTTGGTCTCATAGAGCCTGAAAAAACTGCTTCCAAAGTTCGAACCCAAGTCTGAAATTAGCATCCATAAAAATGATTATTTTTATTAAATATACAATATAATGGAGATTATTTGACAGAATTCGATATGGACTGTAAATTTCATCATAATTCTAAAATTTTAGCCTGTTTGGTCTAATAGAAGCTGAAAAAACTGCTTCCAAAGTTCAAACCCAAGTCTGAAATTAGCGTCCATAAAAATCATGATTTTTTTAAAAATACAACTTTACTGAGATTTTGTGACTGAATTCGATATGGAGTACAAATTTCATCACGATCTCGAAATTAAAGCCCGTTTGGTCTCATAGAGCCTGAAAAAACTGCTTCCAAAGTTCGAACCCAAGTCTGAAATTAGCATCCATAAAAATCATGATTTTTCTAAATATACAATATTATGGAGATTTTATGACTGAATTCGATATAGACTACATATTTCATCACAATTCCGAAATTTAAGCCCGTTTGGTCTCATAGAAGCTGAAAAAACTGCTTCCAAAGTTCGAACACAAGTCTGAAATTAGCGTCCATAAAAATCATGATTTTTCTAAACATACAACTTTGTGGAGATTTTTTGACTGAAATCAATTTGGACAACGACTTTCATCACTATTCCAAAATTTCAGCCCGTATGGTCCCATAGAGGCTGAAAAAACTGCATCCAAAGTTCGAACCCAAGTCTGAAATTAGCGTCCATAAAAATCATGATTTTTCTAAAAATTCAATTTTATGGAGATTATTTGACAGAATTCGATATGGACTACAAATTTCATCATAATTCCAAAATTTTAGCCTGTTCGGTCTCATAGAAGCTGAAAAAACTGCTTCCAAAGTTCGAACCCAAGTCTGAAATTAGCGTCCATAAAAATCATGATTTTTTTAAAAATACAACTTTACTGAGATTTTGTGACTGAATTCGATATGGAGTACAAATTTCATCACGATCTCGAAATTTAAGCCCGTTTGGTCTCATAGAGCCTGAAAAAACTGCTTCCAAAGTTCGAACCCAAGTCTGAAATTAGCATCCATAAAAATCATGATTTTTCTAAATATACAATATAATGGAGATTATTTGACAGAATTCGATATGGACTACAAATTTCATCATAATTCCAAAATTTTAGCCTGTTTGGTCTCATAGAAGCTGAAAAAACTCCTTCCAAAGTTCGAACCCAAGTCTGAAATTAGCGTCCATAAAAATCATGATTTTTTTAAAAATACAACTTTACTGAGATTTTGTGACTGAATTCGATATGGAGTACAAATTTCATCACGATCTCGAAATTTAAGCCCGTTTGGTCTCATAGAGCCTGAAAAAACTGCTTCCAAAGTTCGAACCCAAGTCTGAAATTAGCATCCATAAAAATCATGATTTTTTTAAAAATACAAATTTACTGAGATTTTGTGACTGAATTCGATATGGAGTACAAATTTCATCACGATCTCGAAATTTAAGCCCGTTTGGTCTCATAGAGCCTGAAAAAACTGCTTCCAAAGTTCGAACCCAAGTCTGAAATTAGCATCCATAAAAATCATGATTATTCTAAATATACAATATTATGGAGATTTTATGACTGAATTCGATATAGACTACATATTTCATCACAATTCCAAAATTTTAGCCCGTTTGGTCCCATAGAGCCTGAAAAAACTGCTTCCAAAGTTCGAACCCAAGTCTGAAATTAGCGTCCATAAAAATCATGATTTTTCTAAAAATACAACTTTACTGAGATTTTTTGACTGAATTCGATATGGAGTACAAATTTCATCACGATCCCGAAATTTAAGCCCGTTTGGTCTCATAGAAGCTGAAAAAACTGCTTCCAAAGTTCGAACCCAAGTCTGAAATTAGCGTCCATAAAAATCATGATTTTTCTAAACATACAACTTTGTGGAGATTTTTTGACTGAAATCAATTTGGACAACGACTTTCATCACTATTCCAAAATTTCAGCCCGTATGGTCCCATAGAGGCTGAAAAAACTGCATCCAAAGTTCGAACCCAAGTCTGAAATTAGCGTCCATAAAAATCATGATTTTTCTAAAAATTCAATTTTATGGAGATTGTTTGACAGAATTCGATATGGACTACAAATTTCATCATAATTACTAAATTTTAGCCTGTTTGGTCTCATAGAAGCTGAAAAAACTGCTTCCAAAGTTCGAACCCAAGTCTGAAATTAGCGTCCATAAAAATCATGATTTTTCTAAAAATACAACTTTACTGAGATTTTGTGACTGAATTCGATATGGAGTACAAATTTCATCACGATCTCGAAATTTAAGCCCGTTTGGTCTCATAGAGCCTGAAAAAACTGCTTCCAAAGTTCGAACCCAAGTCTGAAATTAGCATCCATAAAAATCATGATTTTTCTAAATATACAATATAATGGAGATTATTTGACAGAATTCGATATGGACTACAAATTTCATCATAATTCCAAAATTTTAGCCTGTTTGGTCTCATAGAAGCTGAAAAAACTGCTTCCAAAGTTCGAACCCAAGTCTGAAATTAGCGTCCATAAAAATCATGATTTTTTTAAAAATACAACTCTACTGAGATTTTGTGACTGAATTCGATATGGAGTACAAATTTCATCACGATCTCGAAATTTAAGCCCGTTTGGTCTCATAGAGCCTGAAAAAACTGCTTCCAAAGTTCGAACCCAAGTCTGAAATTAGCATCCATAAAAATCATGATTTTTCTAAATATACAATATTATGGAGATTTTATGACTGAATTCGATATAGACTACATATTTCATCACAATTCCAAAATTTTAGCCCGTTTGGTCCCATAGAGCCTGAAAAAACTGCTTCCAAAGTTCGAACCCAAGTCTGAAATTAGCGTCCATAAAAATCATGATTTTTCTAAAAATACAACTTTAATGAGATTTTGTGACTGAATTCGATATGGAGTACAAATTTCATCACTATCCCGAAATTTAAGCCCGTTTGGTCTCATAGAAGCTGAAAAAACTGCTTCCAAAGTTCGAACACAAGTCTGAAATTAGCGTCCATAAAAATCATGATTTTTCTAAAAATTCAATTTTATGGAGATTATTTGACAGAATTCGATATGGACTACAAATTTCATCATAATTCCAAAATTTTAGCCTGTTCGGTCTCATAGAAGCTGAAAAAACTGCTTCCAAAGTTCGAACCCAAGTCTGAAATTAGCGTCCATAAAAATCATGATTTTTTTAAAAATACAACTTTACTGATATTTTGTGACTGAATTCGATATGGAGTACAAATTTCATCACGATCTCGAAATTTAAGCCCGTTTGGTCTCATAGAGCCTGAAAAAACTGCTTCCAAAGTTCGAACCCAAGTCTGAAATTAGCATCCATAAAAATCATGATTTTTCTAAATATACAATATAATGGAGATTATTTGACAGAATTCGATATGGACTACAAATTTCATCATAATTCCAAAATTTTAGCCTGTTCGGTCTCATAGAAGCTGAAAAAACTGCTTCCAAAGTTCGAACCCAAGTCTGAAATTAGCGTCCATAAAAATCATGATTTTTTTAAAAATACAACTTTACTGATATTTTGTGACTGAATTCGATATGGAGTACAAATTTCATCACGATCTCGAAATTTAAGCCCGTTTGGTCTCATAGAGCCTGAAAAAACTGCTTCCAAAGTTCGAACCCAAGTCTGAAATTAGCGTCCATAAAAATCATGATTTTTCTAAAAATACAACTTTACTGAGATTTTGTGACTGAATTCGATATGGAGTACAAATTTCATCACTATCCCGAAATTTAAGCCCGTTTGGTCTCATAGAAGCTGAAAAAACTGCTTCCAAAGTTCGAACACAAGTCTGAAATTAGCGTCCATAAAAATCATGATTTTTCTAAACATACAACTTTGTGGAGATTTTTTGACTGAAATCAATTTGGACAACGACTTTCATCACTATTCCAAAATTTCAGCCCGTATGGTCCCATAGAGGCTGAAAAAACTGCATCCAAAGTTCGAACCCAAGTCTGAAATTAGCGTCCATAAAAATCATGATTTTTCTAAAAATTCAATTTTATGGAGATTATTTGACAGAATTCGAGACTACAAATTTCATCATAATTCCAAAATTTTAGCCTGTTCGGTCTCATAGAAGCTGAAAAAACTGCTTCCAAAGTTCGAACCCAAGTCTGAAATTAGCGTCCATAAAAATCATGATTTTTTTAAAAATACAACTTTACTGAGATTTTGTGACTGAATTCGATATGGAGTACAAATTTCATCACGATCTCGAAATTTAAGCCCGTTTGGTCTCATAGAGCCTGAAAAAACTGCTTCCAAAGTTCGAACCCAAGTCTGAAATTAGCATCCATAAAAATCATGATTTTTCGAAATATACAATATTATGGAGATTTTATGACTAAATTCGATATAGACTACATATTTCGTCACAATTCCAAAATTTTAGCCCGTTTGGTCCCATATAGCCTGAAAAAACTGCTTCCAAAGTTCGAACCCAAGTCTGAAATTAGCGTCCATAAAAATCATGATTTTTCTAAAAATTCAATTTTATGGAGATTATTTGACAGAATTCGATATGGACTACAAATTTCATCATAATTCCAAAATTTTAGCCTGTTTGGTCTCATAGAAGCTGAAAAAACTGCTTCCAAAGTTCGAACCCAAGTCTGAACTTAGCTTCCATAAAAATCATGATTTTTCTAAAAATACAACTTTACTGAGATTTTGTGACTGAATTCGATATGGAGTACAAATTTCATCACTATCCCGAAATTTAAGCCCGTTTGGTCTCATAGAGCCTGAAAAAACTGCTTCCAAAGTTCGAACCCAAGTCTAAAATTAGCATCCATAAAAATCATGATTTTTCTAAATATACAATATAATGGAGATTATTTGACAGAATTCGATATGGACTATAAATTTCATCATAATTACAAAATTTTAGCCTGTTTGGTCTCATAGAAGCTGAAAAAACTGCTTCCAAAGTTCGAACCCAAGTCTGAAATTAGCGTCCATAAAAATCATGATTTTTTTAAAAATACAACTTTACTGAGATTTTGTGACTGAATTCGATATGGAGTACAAATTTCATCACGATCTCGAAATTAAAGCCCGTTTGGTCTCATAGAGCCTGAAAAAACTGCTTCCAAAGTTCGAACCCAAGTCTGAAATTAGCATCCATAAAAATCATGATTTTTCTAAATATACAATATTATGGAGATTTTATGACTGAATTCGATATAGACTACATATTTCATCACAATTCCAAAATTTTAGCCCGTTTGGTCCCATAGAGCCTGAAAAAACTGCTTCCAAAGTTCGAACCCAAGTCTGAAATTAGCGTCCATAAAAATCATGATTTTTTTAAAAATACAACTTTACTGAGATTTTGTGACTGAATTCGATATGGAGTACAAATTTCATCACTATCCCGAAATTTAAGCCCGTTTGGTCTCATAGAAGCTGAAAAAACTGCTTCCAAAGTTCGAACACAAGTCTGAAATTAGCGTCCATAAAAATCATGATTTTTCTAAACATACAACTTTGTGGAGATTTTTTGACTGAAATCAATTTGGACAACGACTTTCATCACTATTCCAAAATTTCAGCCCGTATGGTCCCATAGAGGCTGAAAAAACTGCATCCAAAGTTCGAACCCAAATCTGAAATTAGCGTCCATAAAAATCATGATTTTTCTAAAAATTCAATTTTATGGAGATTTTTTGACAGAATTCGATATGGACTACAAATTTCATCATAATTCCAAAATTTTAGCCTGTTCGGTCTCATAGAAGCTGAAAAAACTGCTTCCAAAGTTCGAACCCAAGTCTGAAATTAGCGTCCATAAAAATCATGATTTTTTTAAAAATACAAATTTACTGAGATTTTGTGACTGAATTCGATATGGAGTACAAATTTCATCACGATCTCGAAATTTAAGCCCGTTTGGTCTCATAGAGCCTGAAAAAACTGCTTCCAAAGTTCGAACCCAAGTCTGAAATTAGCATCCATAAAAATCATGATTTTTCTAAATATACAATATTATGGAGATTTTATGACTAAATTCGATATAGACTACATATTTCATCACAATTCCAAAATTTTAGCCCGTTTGGTCCCATAGAGCCTGAAAAAACTGCTTCCAAAGTTCGAACCCAAGTCTGAAATAAGCGTCCATAAAAATCATGATTTTTCTAAAAATTCAATTTTATGGAGATTATTTGACAGAATTCGATATGGACTACAAATTTCATCATAATTCCAAAATTTTAGCCTGTTTGGTCTCATAGAAGCTGAAAAAACTGCTTCCAAAGTTCGAACCCAAGTCTGAACTTAGCTTCCATAAAAATCATGATTTTTCTAAAAATACAACTTTACTGAGATTTTGTGACTGAATTCGATATGGAGTACAAATTTCATCACTATCCCGAAATTTAAGCCCGTTTGGTCTCATAGAGCCTGAAAAAACTGCTTCCAAAGTTCGAACCCAAGTCTGAAATTAGCATCCATAAAAATGATTATTTTTATTAAATATACAATATAATGGAGATTATTTGACAGAATTCGATATGGACTGTAAATTTCATCATAATTCTAAAATTTTAGCCTGTTTGGTCTCATAGAAGCTGAAAAAACTGCTTCCAAAGTTCAAACCCAAGTCTGAAATTAGCGTCCATAAAAATCATGATTTTTTTAAAAATACAACTTTACTGAGATTTTGTGACTGAATTCGATATGGAGTACAAATTTCATCACGATCTCGAAATTAAAGCCCGTTTGGTCTCATAGAGCCTGAAAAAACTGCTTCCAAAGTTCGAACCCAAGTCTGAAATTAGCATCCATAAAAATCATGATTTTTCTAAATATACAATATTATGGAGATTTTATGACTGAATTCGATATGGAGTACAAATTTCATCACTATCCCGAAATTTAAGCCCGTTTGGTCTCATAGAAGCTGAAAAAACTGCTTCCAAAGTTCGAACACAAGTCTGAAATTAGCGTCCATAAAAATCATGATTTTTCTAAACATACAACTTTGTGGAGATTTTTTGACTGAAATCAATTTGGACAACGACTTTCATCACTATTCCAAAATTTCAGCCCGTATGGTCCCATAGAGGCTGAAAAAACTGCATCCAAAGTTCGAACCCAAGTCTGAAATTAGCGTCCATAAAAATCATGATTTTTCTAAAAATTCAATTTTATGGAGATTATTTGACAGAATTCGATATGGACTACAAATTTCATCATAATTCCAAAATTTTAGCCTGTTCGGTCTCATAGAAGCTGAAAAAACTGCTTCCAAAGTTCGAACCCAAGTCTGAAATTAGCGTCCATAAAAATCATGATTTTTTTAAAAATACAACTTTACTGAGATTTTGTGACAGAATTCGATATGGAGTACAAATTTCATCACGATCTCGAAATTTAAGCCCGTTTGGTCTCACAGAGCCTGAAAAAACTGCTTCCAAAGTTCGAACCCAAGTCTGAAATTAGCATCCATAAAAATCATGATTTTTCTAAATATACAATATTATGGAGATTTTATGACTAAATTCGATATAGACTACATATTTCATCACAATTCCAAAATTTTAGCCCGTTTGGTCCCATAGAGCCTGAAAAAACTGCTTCCAAAGTTCGAACCCAAGTCTGAAATTAGCGTCCATAAAAATCATGATTTTTCTAAAAATTCAATTTTATGGAGATTATTTGACAGAATTCGATATGGACTACAAATTTCATCATAATTCCAAAATTTTAGCCTGTTTGGTCTCATAGAAGCTGAAAAAACTGCTTCCAAAGTTCGAACCCAAGTCTGAACTTAGCTTCCATAAAAATCATGATTTTTCTAAAAATACAACTTTACTGAGATTTTGTGACTGAATTCGATATGGAGTACAAATTTCATCACTATCCCGAAATTTAAGCCCGTTTGGTCTCATAGAGCCTGAAAAAACTGCTTCCAAAGTTCGAACCCAAGTCTGAAATTAGCATCCATAAAAATCATGATTTTTCTAAATATACAATATAATGGAGATTATTTGACAGAATTCGATATGGACTATAAATTTCATCATAATTCCAAAATTTAAGCCTGTTTGGTCTCATAGAAGCTGAAAAAACTGCTTCCAAAGTTCGAACCCAAGTCTGAAATTAGCGTCCATAAAAATCATGATTTTTTTAAAAATACAACTTTACTGAGATTTTGTGACTGAATTCGATATGGAGTACAAATTTCATCACGATCTCGAAATTAAAGCCCGTTTGGTCTCATGGAGCCTGAAAAAACTGCTTCCAAAGTTCGAACCCAAGTCTGAAATTAGCATCCATAAAAATCATGATTATTCTAAATATACAATATTATGGAGATTTTATGACTGAATTCGATATAGACTACATATTTCATCACAATTCCAAAATTTTAGCCCGTTTGGTCCCATAGAGCCTGAAAAAACTGCTTCCAAAGTTCGAACCCAAGTCTGAAATTAGCGTCCATAAAAATCATGATTTTTCTAAAAATACAACTTTACTGAGATTTTGTGACTGAATTCGATATGGAGTACAAATTTCATCACGATCCCGAAATTTAAGCCCGTTTGGTCTCATAGAAGCTGAAAAAACTGCTTCCAAAGTTCGAACACAAGTCTGAAATTAGCGTCCATAAAAATCATGATTTTTCTAAACATACAACTTTGTGGAGATTTTTTGACTGAAATCAATTTGGACAACGACTTTCATCACTATTCCAAAATTTCAGCCCGTATGGTCCCATAGAGGCTGAAAAAACTGCATCCAAAGTTCGAACCCAAGTCTGAAATTAGCGTCCATAAAAATCATGATTTTTCTAAAAATTCAATTTTATGGAGATTGTTTGACAGAATTCGATATGGACTACAAATTTCATCATAATTACTAAATTTTAGCCTGTTTGGTCTCATAGAAGCTGAAAAAACTGCTTCCAAAGTTCGAACCCAAGTCTGAAATTAGCGTCCATAAAAATCATGATTTTTCTAAAAATACAACTTTACTGAGATTTTGTGACTGAATTCGATATGGAGTACAAATTTCATCACGATCTCGAAATTTAAGCCCGTTTGGTCTCATAGAGCCTGAAAAAACTGCTTCCAAAGTTCGAACCCAAGTCTGAAATTAGCATCCATAAAAATCATGATTTTTCTAAATATACAATATAATGGAGATTATTTGACAGAATTCGATATGGACTACAAATTTCATCATAATTCCAAAATTTTAGCCTGTTTGGTCTCATAGAAGCTGAAAAAACTGCTTCCAAAGTTCGAACCCAAGTCTGAAATTAGCGTCCATAAAAATCATGATTTTTTTAAAAATACAACTCTACTGAGATTTTGTGACTGAATTCGATATGGAGTACAAATTTCATCACGATCCCGAAATTTAAGCCCGTTTGGTCTCATAGAAGCTGAAAAAACTGCTTCCAAAGTTCGAACACAAGTCTGAAATTAGCGTCCATAAAAATCATGATTTTTCTAAACATACAACTTTGTGGAGATTTTTTGACTGAAATCAATTTGGACAACGACTTTCATCACTATTCCAAAATTTCAGCCCGTATGGTCCCATAGAGGCTGAAAAAACTGCATCCAAAGTTCGAACCCAAGTCTGAAATTAGCGTCCATAAAAATCATGATTTTTCTAAAAATTCAATTTTATGGAGATTGTTTGACAGAATTCGATATGGACTACAAATTTCATCATAATTACTAAATTTTAGCCTGTTTGGTCTCATAGAAGCTGAAAAAACTGCTTCCAAAGTTCGAACCCAAGTCTGAAATTAGCGTCCATAAAAATCATGATTTTTCTAAAAATACAACTTTACTGAGATTTTGTGACTGAATTCGATATGGAGTACAAATTTCATCACGATCTCGAAATTTAAGCCCGTTTGGTCTCATAGAGCCTGAAAAAACTGCTTCCAAAGTTCGAACCCAAGTCTGAAATTAGCATCCATAAAAATCATGATTTTTCTAAATATACAATATAATGGAGATTATTTGACAGAATTCGATATGGACTACAAATTTCATCATAATTCCAAAATTTTAGCCTGTTTGGTCTCATAGAAGCTGAAAAAACTGCTTCCAAAGTTCGAACCCAAGTCTGAAATTAGCGTCCATAAAAATCATGATTTTTTTAAAAATACAACTCTACTGAGATTTTGTGACTGAATTCGATATGGAGTACAAATTTCATCACGATCTCGAAATTTAAGCCCGTTTGGTCTCATAGAGCCTGAAAAAACTGCTTCCAAAGTTCGAACCCAAGTCTGAAATTAGCATCCATAAAAATCATGATTTTTCTAAATATACAATATTATGGAGATTTTATGACTGAATTCGATATAGACTACATATTTCATCACAATTCCAAAATTTTAGCCCGTTTGGTCCCATAGAGCCTGAAAAAACTGCTTCCAAAGTTCGAACCCAAGTCTGAAATTAGCGTCCATAAAAATCATGATTTTTCTAAAAATACAACTTTACTGAGATTTTGTGACTGAATTCGATATGGAGTACAAATTTCATCACTATCCCGAAATTTAAGCCCGTTTGGTCTCATAGAAGCTGAAAAAACTGCTTCCAAAGTTCGAACACAAGTCTGAAATTAGCGTCCATAAAAATCATGATTTTTCTAAAAATTCAATTTTATGGAGATTATTTGACAGAATTCGATATGGACTACAAATTTCATCATAATTCCAAAATTTTAGCCTGTTCGGTCTCATAGAAGCTGAAAAAACTGCTTCCAAAGTTCGAACCCAAGTCTGAAATTAGCGTCCATAAAAATCATGATTTTTTTAAAAATACAACTTTACTGATATTTTGTGACTGAATTCGATATGGAGTACAAATTTCATCACGATCTCGAAATTTAAGCCCGTTTGGTCTCATAGAGCCTGAAAAAACTGCTTCCAAAGTTCGAACCCAAGTCTGAAATTAGCATCCATAAAAATCATGATTTTTCTAAATATACAATATAATGGAGATTATTTGACAGAATTCGATATGGACTACAAATTTCATCATAATTCCAAAATTTTAGCCTGTTTGGTCTCATAGAAGCTGAAAAAACTGCTTCCAAAGTTCGAACCCAAGTCTGAAATTAGCGTCCATAAAAATCATGATTTTTTTAAAAATACAACTTTACTGAGATTTTGTGACTGAATTCGATATGGAGTACAAATTTCATCACGATCTCGAAATTTAAGCCCGTTTGGTCTCATAGAGCCTGAAAAAACTGCTTCCAAAGTTCGAACCCAAGTCTGAAATTAGCATCCATAAAAATCATGATTTTTCTAAATATACAATATTATGGAGATTTTATGACTGAATTCGATATAGACTACATATTTCATCACAATTCCAAAATTTTAGCCCGTTTGGTCCAATAGAGCCTGAAAAAACTGCTTCCAAAGTTCGAACCCAAGTCTGAAATTAGCATCCATAAAAATCATGATTTTTCTAAATATACAATATTATGGAGATTTTATGACTGAATTCGATATAGACTACATATTTCATCACAATTCCAAAATTTAAGCCCGTTTGGTCTCATAGAAGCTGAAAAAACTGCTTCCAAAGTTCGAACACAAGTCTGAAATTAGCGTCCATAAAAATCATGATTTTTCTAAACATACAACTTTGTGGAGATTTTTTGACTGAAATCAATTTGGACAACGACTTTCATCACTATTCCAAAATTTCAGCCCGTATGGTCCCATAGAGGCTGAAAAAACTGCATCCAAAGTTCGAGCCCAAGTCTGAAATTAGCGTCCATAAAAATCATGATTTTTCTAAAAATTCAATTTTATGGAGATTATTTGACAGAATTCGATATGGACTACAAATTTCATCATAATTCCTAAATTTTAGCCTGTTTGGTCTCATAGAAGCTGAAAAAACTGCTTCCAAAGTTCGAACCCAAGTCTGAAATTAGCGTCCATAAAAATCATGATTTTTTTTAAAATACAACTTTACTGAGATTTTGTGACTGAATTCGATATGGAGTACAAATTTCATCACTATCCCGAAATTTAAGCCCGTTTGGTCTCATAGAGCCTGAAAAAACTGCTTCCAAAGTTCGAACCCAAGTCTGAAATTAGCATCCATAAAAATCATGATTTTTCTAAATATACAATATAATGGAGATTATTTGACAGAATTCGATATGGACTATAAATTTCATCATAATTCCAAAATTTAAGCCTGTTTGGTCTCATAGAAGCTGAAAAAACTGCTTCCAAAGTTCGAACCCAAGTCTGAAATTAGCGTCCATAAAAATCATGATTTTTTTAAAAATACAACTTTACTGAGATTTTGTGACTGAATTCGATATGGAGTACAAATTTCATCACGATCTCGAAATTAAAGCCCGTTTGGTCTCATGGAGCCTGAAAAAACTGCTTCCAAAGTTCGAACCCAAGTCTGAAATTAGCATCCATAAAAATCATGATTTTTCTAAATATACAATATTATGGAGATTTTATGACTGAATTCGATATAGACTACATATTTCATCACAATTCCAAAATTTTAGCGCGTTTGGTCCCATAGAGCCTGAAAAAACTGCTTCCAAAGTTCGAACCCAAGTCTGAAATTAGCGTCCATAAAAATCATGATTTTTCTAAAAATACAACTTTACTGAGATTTTGTGACTGAATTCGATATGGAGTACAAATTTCATCACTATCCCGAAATTTAAGCCCGTTTGGTCTCATAGAAGCTGAAAAAACTGCTTCCAAAGTTCGAACACAAGTCTGAAATTAGCGTCCATAAAAATCATGATTTTTCTAAACATACAACTTTGTGGAGATTTTTTGACTGAAATCAATTTGGACAACGACTTTCATCACTATTCCAAAATTTCAGCCCGTATGGTCCCATAGAGGCTGAAAAAACTGCATCCAAAGTTCGAACCCAAGTCTGAAATTAGCGTCCATAAAAATCATGATTTTTCTAAAAATTCAATTTTATGGAGATTATTTGACAGAATTCGATATGGACTACAAATTTCATCATAATTCCTAAATTTTAGCCTGTTTGGTCTCATAGAAGCTGAAAAAACTGCTTCCAAAGTTCGAACCCAAGTCTGAAATTAGCGTCCATAAAAATCATGATTTTTTTAAAAATACAACTTTACTGAGATTTTGTGACTGAATTCGATATGGAGTACAAATTTCATCACAATCTCGAAATTTAAGCCTGTTTGGTCTCATAGAGCCTGAAAAAACTGCTTCCAAAGTTCGAACCCAAGTCTGAAATTAGCATCCATAAAAATCATGATTTTTCTAAATATACAATATTATGGAGATTTTATGACTGAATTCGATATAGACTACATATTTCATCACAATTCCAAAATTTTAGCCCGTTTGGTCCCATAGAGCCTGAAAAAACTGCTTCCAAAGTTCGAACCCAAGTCTGAAATTAGCATCCATAAAAATCATGATTTTTCTAAATATACAATATTATGGAGATTTTATGACTGAATTCGATATAGACTACATATTTCATCACAATTCCAAAATTTTAGCCCGTTTGGTCCCATAGAGCCTGAAAAAACTGCTTCCAAAGTTCGAACCCAAGTCTGAAATTAGCGTCCATAAAAATCATGATTTTTCTAAAAATACAACTTTACTGAGATTTTGTGACTGAATTCGATATGGAGTACAAATTTCATCACTATCCCGAAATTTAAGCCCGTTTGGTCTCATAGAAGCTGAAAAAACTGCTTCCAAAGTTCGAAAACAAGTCTGAAATTAGCGTCCATAAAAATCATGATTTTTCTAAACATACAACTTTGTGGAGATTTTTTGACTGAAATCAATTTGGACAACGACTTTCATCACTATTCCAAAATTTCAGCCCGTATGGTCTCATAGAGGCTGAAAAAACTGCATCCAAAGTTCGAACCCAAGTCTGAAATTAGCGTCCATAAAAATCATGATTTTTCTAAAAATTCAATTTTATGGAGATTATTTGACAGAATTCGATATGGACTACAAATTTCATCATAATTCCAAAATTTTAGCCTGTTCGGTCTCATAGAAGCTGAAAAAACTGCTTCCAAAGTTCGAACCCAAGTCTGAAATTAGCGTCCATAAAAATCATGATTTTTTTAAAAATACAACTTTACTGAGATTTTGTGACTGAATTCGATATGGAGTACAAATTTCATCACGATCTCGAAATTTAAGCCCGTTTGGTCTCATAGAGCCTGAAAAAACTGCTTCCAAAGTTCGAACCCAAGTCTGAAATTAGCATCCATAAAAATCATGATTTTTCTAAATATACAATATAATGGAGATTATTTGACAGAATTCGATATGGACTACAAATTTCATCATAATTCCAAAATTTTAGCCTGTTTGGTCTCATAGAAGCTGAAAAAACTGCTTCCAAAGTTCGAACCCAAGTCTGAAATTAGCGTCCATAAAAATCATGATTTTTTTAAAAATACAACTTTACTGAGATTTTGTGACTGAATTCGATATGGAGTACAAATTTCATCACGATCTCGAAATTTAAGCCCGTTTGGTCTCATAGAGCCTGAAAAAACTGCTTCCAAAGTTCGAACCCAAGTCTGAAATTAGCATCCATAAAAATCATGATTTTTCTAAATATACAATATTATGGAGATTTTATGACTGAATTCGATATAGACTACATATTTCATCACAATTCCAAAATTTTAGCCCGTTTGGTCCCATAGAGCCTGAAAAAATTGCTTCCAAAGTTCGAACCCAAGTCTGAAATTAGCGTCCATAAAAATCATGATTTTTCTAAAAATACAACTTTACTGAGATTTTGTGACTGAATTCGATATGGAGTACAAATTTCATCACTATCCCGAAATTTAAGCCCGTTTGGTCTCATAGAAGCTGAAAAAACTGCTTCCAAAGTTCGAACACAAGTCTGAAATTAGCGTCCATAAAAATCATGATTTTTCTAAACATACAACTTTGTGGAGATTTTTTGACTGAAATCAATTTGGACAACGACTTTCATCACTATTCCAAAATTTCAGCCCGTATGGTCCCATAGAGGCTGAAAAAACTGCATCCAAAGTTCGAGCCCAAGTCTGAAATTAGCGTCCATAAAAATCATGATTTTTCTAAAAATTCAATTTTATGGAGATTATTTGACAGAATTCGATATGGACTACAAATTTCATCATAATTCCTAAATTTTAGCCTGTTTGGTCTCATAGAAGCTGAAAAAACTGCTTCCAAAGTTCGAACCCAAGTCTGAAATTAGCGTCCATAAAAATCATGATTTTTCTAAAAATACAACTTTACTGAGATTTTGTGACTGAATTCGATATGGAGTACAAATTTCATCACGATCTCGAAATTTAAGCCCGTTACGTCTCATAGAGCCTGAAAAAACTGCTTCCAAAGTTCGAACCCAAGTCTGAAATTAGCATCCATAAAAATCATGATTTTTCTAAATATACAATATTATGGAGATTTTATGACTGAATTCGATATAAACTACATATTTCATCACAATTCCAAAATTTTAGCCCGTTTGGTCCCATAGAGCCTGAAAAAACTGCTTCCAAAGTTCGAACCCAAGTCTGAAATTAGCATCCATAAAAATCATGATTTTTCTAAATATACAATATTATGGAGATTTTATGACTGAATTCGATATAGACTACATATTTCATCACAATTCCAAAATTTTAGCAAGTTTGGTCCCATAGAGCCTGAAAAAACTGCTTCCAAAGTTCGAACCCAAGTCTGAAATTAGCATCCATAAAAATCATGATTTTTCTAAATATACAATATTATGGAGATTTTATGACTGAATTCGATATAGACTACATATTTCATCACAATTCCAAAATTTAAGCCCGTTTGGTCTCATAGAAGCTGAAAAAACTGCTTCCAAAGTTCGAACACAAGTCTGAAATTAGCGTCCATAAAAATCATGATTTTTCTAAACATACAACTTTGTGGAGATTTTTTGACTGAAATCAATTTGGACAACGAATTTCATCACTATTCCAAAATTTCAGCCCGTATGGTCCCATAGAGGCTGAAAAAACTTCATCCAAAGTTCGAACCCAAGTCTGAAATTAGCGTCCATAAAAATCATGATTTTTCTAAAAATTCAATTTTATGGAGATTATTTGACAGAATTCGATATGGACTACAAATTTCATCATAATTCCTAAATTTTAGCCTGTTTCGTCTCATAGAAGCTGAAAAAACTGCTTCCAAAGTTCGAACCCAAGTCTGAAATTAGCGTCCATAAAAATCATGATTTTTTTAAAAATACAACTTTACTGAGATTTTGTGACTGAATTCGATATGGAGTACAAATTTCATCACGATCTCGAAATTTAAGCCCGTTTGGTCTCATAGAGCCTGAAAAAACTGCTTCCAAAGTTCGAACCCAAGTCTGAAATTAGCATCCATAAAAATCATGATTTTTCTAAATATACAATATAATGGAGATTATTTGACAGAATTCGATATGGACTACAAATTTCATCATAATTCCAAAATTTTAGCCTGTTTGGTCTCATAGAAGCTGAAAAAACTGCTTCCAAAGTTCGAACCCAAGTCTGAAATTAGCGTCCATAAAAATCATGATTTTTTTAAAAATACAACTTTACTGAGATTTTGTGACTGAATTCGATATGGAGTACAAATTTCATCACGATCTCGAAATTTAAGCCCGTTTGGTCTCATAGAGCCTGAAAAAACTGCTTCCAAAGTTCGAACCCAAGTCTGAAATGAGCATCCATAAAAATCATGATTTTTCTAAATATACAATATTATGGAGATTTTATGACTGAATTCGGTATAGACTACATATTTCATCACAATTCCAAAATTTTAGCCCGTTTGGTCCCATAGAGCCTGAAAAAACTGCTTCCAAAGTTCGAACCCAAGTCTGAAATTAGCGTCCATAAAAATCATGATTTTTCTAAAAATACAACTTTACTGAGATTTTGTGACTGAATTCGATATGGAGTACAAATTTCATCACTATCCCGAAATTTAAGCCCGTTTGGTCTCATAGAAGCTGAAAAAACTGCTTCCAAAGTTCGAACACAAGTCTGAAATTAGCGTCCATAAAAATCATGATTTTTCTAAACATACAACTTTGTGGAGATTTTTTGACTGAAATCAATTTGGACAACGACTTTCATCACTATTCCAAAATTTCAGCCCGTATGGTCCCATAGAGGCTGAAAAAACTGCATCCAAAGTTCGAACCCAAGTCTGAAATTAGCGTCCATAAAAATCATGATTTTTCTAAAAATTCAATTTTATGGAGATTATTTGACAGAATTCGATATGGACTACAAATTTCATCATAATTCCAAAATTTTAGCCTGTTCGGTCTCATAGAAGCTGAAAAAACTGCTTCCAAAGTTCGAACCCAAGTCTGAAATTAGCGTCCATAAATATCATGATTTTTTTAAAAATACAACTTTACTGAGATTTTGTGACTGAATTCGATATGGAGTACAAATTTCATCACGATCTCGAAATTTAAGCCCGTTTGGTCTCATAGAGCCTGAAAAAACTGCTTCCAAAGTTCGAACCCAAGTCTGAAATTAGCATCCATAAAAATCATGATTTTTCTAAATATACAATATTATGGAGATTTTATGACTGAATTCGATATAGACTACATATTTCATCACAATTCCAAAATTTTAGCCCGTTTGGTCCCATAGAGCCTGAAAAAACTGCTTCCAAAGTTCGAACCCAAGTCTGAAATTAGCATCCATAAAAATCATGATTTTTCTAAATATACAATATTATGGAGATTTTATGACTGAATTCGATATAGACTACATATTTCATCACAATTCCAAAATTTTAGCAAGTTTGGTCCCATAGAGCCTGAAAAAACTGCTTCCAAAGTTCGAACCCAAGTCTGAAATTAGCATCCATAAAAATCATGATTTTTCTAAATATACAATATTATGGAGATTTTATGACTGAATTCGATATAGACTACATATTTCATCACAATTCCAAAATTTAAGCCCGTTTGGTCTCATAGAAGCTGAAAAAACTGCTTCCAAAGTTCGAACACAAGTCTGAAATTAGCGTCCATAAAAATCATGATTTTTCTAAACATACAACTTTGTGGAGATTTTTTGACTGAAATCAATTTGGACAACGACTTTCATCACTATTCCAAAATTTCAGCCCGTATGGTCCCATAGAGGCTGAAAAAACTGCATCCAAAGTTCGAACCCAAGTCTGAAATTAGCGTCCATAAAAATCATGATTTTTCTAAAAATTCAATTTTATGGAGATTATTTGACAGAATTCGATATGGACTACAAATTTCATCATAATTCCTAAATTTTAGCCTGTTTCGTCTCATAGAAGCTGAAAAAACTGCTTCCAAAGTTCGAACCCAAGTCTGAAATTAGCGTCCATAAAAATCATGATTTTTTTAAAAATACAACTTTACTGAGATTTTGTGACTGAATTCGATATGGAGTACAAATTTCATCACGATCTCGAAATTTAAGCCCGTTTGGTCTCATAGAGCCTGAAAAAACTGCTTCCAAAGTTCGAACCCAAGTCTGAAATTAGCATCCATAAAAATCATGATTTTTCTAAATATACAATATAATGGAGATTATTTGACAGAATTCGATATGGACTACAAATTTCATCATAATTCCAAAATTTTAGCCTGTTTGGTCTCATAGAAGCTGAAAAAACTGCTTCCAAAGTTCGAACCCAAGTCTGAAATTAGCGTCCATAAAAATCATGATTTTTTTAAAAATACAACTTTACTGAGATTTTGTGACTGAATTCGATATGGAGTACAAATTTCATCACGATCTCGAAATTTAAGCCCGTTTGGTCTCATAGAGCCTGAAAAAACTGCTTCCAAAGTTCGAACCCAAGTCTGAAATTAGCATCCATAAAAATCATGATTTTTCTAAATATACAATATTATGGAGATTTTATGACTGAATTCGATATAGACTACATATTTCATCACAATTCCAAAATTTAAGCCCGTTTGGTCTCATAGAAGCTGAAAAAACTGCTTCCAAAGTTCGAACACAAGTCTGAAATTAGCGTCCATAAAAATCATGATTTTTCTAAACATACAACTTTGTGGAGATTTTTTGACTGAAATCAATTTGGACAACGACTTTCATCACTATTCCAAAATTTCAGCCCGTATGGTCCCATAGAGGCTGAAAAAACTGCATCCAAAGTTCGAACCCAAGTCTGAAATTAGCGTCCATAAAAATCATGATTTTTCTAAAAATTCAATTTTATGGAGATTATTTGACAGAATTCGATATGGACTACAAATTTCATCATAATTCCTAAATTTTAGCCTGTTTCGTCTCATAGAAGCTGAAAAAACTGCTTCCAAAGTTCGAACCCAAGTCTGAAATTAGCGTCCATAAAAATCATGATTTTTTTAAAAATACAACTTTACTGAGATTTTGTGACTGAATTCGATATGGAGTACAAATTTCATCACGATCTCGAAATTTAAGCCCGTTTGGTCTCATAGAGCCTGAAAAAACTGCTTCCAAAGTTCGAACCCAAGTCTGAAATTAGCATCCATAAAAATCATGATTTTTCTAAATATACAATATAATGGAGATTATTTGACAGAATTCGATATGGACTACAAATTTCATCATAATTCCAAAATTTTAGCCTGTTTGGTCTCATAGAAGCTGAAAAAACTGCTTCCAAAGTTCGAACCCAAGTCTGAAATTAGCGTCCATAAAAATCATGATTTTTTTAAAAATACAACTTTACTGAGATTTTGTGACTGAATTCGATATGGAGTACAAATTTCATCACGATCTCGAAATTTAAGCCCGTTTGGTCTCATAGAGCCTGAAAAAACTGCTTCCAAAGTTCGAACCCAAGTCTGAAATTAGCATCCATAAAAATCATGATTTTTCTAAATATACAATATTATGGAGATTTTATGACTGAATTCGATATAGACTACATATTTCATCACAATTCCAAAATTTTAGCCCGTTTGGTCCCATAGAGCCTGAAAAAATTGCTTCCAAAGTTCGAACCCAAGTCTGAAATTAGCGTCCATAAAAATCATGATTTTTCTAAAAATACAACTTTACTGAGATTTTGTGACTGAATTCGATATGGAGTACAAATTTCATCACTATCCCGAAATTTAAGCCCGTTTGGTCTCATAGAAGCTGAAAAAACTGCTTCCAAAGTTCGAACACAAGTCTGAAATTAGCGTCCATAAAAATCATGATTTTTCTAAACATACAACTTTGTGGAGATTTTTTGACTGAAATCAATTTGGACAACGACTTTCATCACTATTCCAAAATTTCAGCCCGTATGGTCCCATAGAGGCTGAAAAAACTGCATCCAAAGTTCGAGCCCAAGTCTGAAATTAGCGTCCATAAAAATCATGATTTTTCTAAAAATTCAATTTTATGGAGATTATTTGACAGAATTCGATATGGACTACAAATTTCATCATAATTCCTAAATTTTAGCCTGTTTGGTCTCATAGAAGCTGAAAAAACTGCTTCCAAAGTTCGAACCCAAGTCTGAAATTAGCGTCCATAAAAATCATGATTTTTCTAAAAATACAACTTTACTGAGATTTTGTGACTGAATTCGATATGGAGTACAAATTTCATCACGATCTCGAAATTTAAGCCCGTTACGTCTCATAGAGCCTGAAAAAACTGCTTCCAAAGTTCGAACCCAAGTCTGAAATTAGCATCCATAAAAATCATGATTTTTCTAAATATACAATATTATGGAGATTTTATGACTGAATTCGATATAGACTACATATTTCATCACAATTCCAAAATTTTAGCCCGTTTGGTCCCATAGAGCCTGAAAAAACTGCTTCCAAAGTTCGAACCCAAGTCTGAAATTAGCATCCATAAAAATCATGATTTTTCTAAATATACAATATTATGGAGATTTTATGACTGAATTCGATATAGACTACATATTTCATCACAATTCCAAAATTTTAGCAAGTTTGGTCCCATAGAGCCTGAAAAAACTGCTTCCAAAGTTCGAACCCAAGTCTGAAATTAGCATCCATAAAAATCATGATTTTTCTAAATATACAATATTATGGAGATTTTATGACTGAATTCGATATAGACTACATATTTCATCACAATTCCAAAATTTAAGCCCGTTTGGTCTCATAGAAGCTGAAAAAACTGCTTCCAAAGTTCGAACACAAGTCTGAAATTAGCGTCCATAAAAATCATGATTTTTCTAAACATACAACTTTGTGGAGATTTTTTGACTGAAATCAATTTGGACAACGAATTTCATCACTATTCCAAAATTTCAGCCCGTATGGTCCCATAGAGGCTGAAAAAACTTCATCCAAAGTTCGAACCCAAGTCTGAAATTAGCGTCCATAAAAATCATGATTTTTCTAAAAATTCAATTTTATGGAGATTATTTGACAGAATTCGATATGGACTACAAATTTCATCATAATTCCTAAATTTTAGCCTGTTTCGTCTCATAGAAGCTGAAAAAACTGCTTCCAAAGTTCGAACCCAAGTCTGAAATTAGCGTCCATAAAAATCATGATTTTTTTAAAAATACAACTTTACTGAGATTTTGTGACTGAATTCGATATGGAGTACAAATTTCATCACGATCTCGAAATTTAAGCCCGTTTGGTCTCATAGAGCCTGAAAAAACTGCTTCCAAAGTTCGAACCCAAGTCTGAAATTAGCATCCATAAAAATCATGATTTTTCTAAATATACAATATAATGGAGATTATTTGACAGAATTCGATATGGACTACAAATTTCATCATAATTCCAAAATTTTAGCCTGTTTGGTCTCATAGAAGCTGAAAAAACTGCTTCCAAAGTTCGAACCCAAGTCTGAAATTAGCGTCCATAAAAATCATGATTTTTTTAAAAATACAACTTTACTGAGATTTTGTGACTGAATTCGATATGGAGTACAAATTTCATCACGATCTCGAAATTTAAGCCCGTTTGGTCTCATAGAGCCTGAAAAAACTGCTTCCAAAGTTCGAACCCAAGTCTGAAATGAGCATCCATAAAAATCATGATTTTTCTAAATATACAATATTATGGAGATTTTATGACTGAATTCGGTATAGACTACATATTTCATCACAATTCCAAAATTTTAGCCCGTTTGGTCCCATAGAGCCTGAAAAAACTGCTTCCAAAGTTCGAACCCAAGTCTGAAATTAGCGTCCATAAAAATCATGATTTTTCTAAAAATACAACTTTACTGAGATTTTGTGACTGAATTCGATATGGAGTACAAATTTCATCACTATCCCGAAATTTAAGCCCGTTTGGTCTCATAGAAGCTGAAAAAACTGCTTCCAAAGTTCGAACACAAGTCTGAAATTAGCGTCCATAAAAATCATGATTTTTCTAAACATACAACTTTGTGGAGATTTTTTGACTGAAATCAATTTGGACAACGACTTTCATCACTATTCCAAAATTTCAGCCCGTATGGTCCCATAGAGGCTGAAAAAACTGCATCCAAAGTTCGAACCCAAGTCTGAAATTAGCGTCCATAAAAATCATGATTTTTCTAAAAATTCAATTTTATGGAGATTATTTGACAGAATTCGATATGGACTACAAATTTCATCATAATTCCAAAATTTTAGCCTGTTCGGTCTCATAGAAGCTGAAAAAACTGCTTCCAAAGTTCGAACCCAAGTCTGAAATTAGCGTCCATAAATATCATGATTTTTTTAAAAATACAACTTTACTGAGATTTTGTGACTGAATTCGATATGGAGTACAAATTTCATCACGATCTCGAAATTTAAGCCCGTTTGGTCTCATAGAGCCTGAAAAAACTGCTTCCAAAGTTCGAACCCAAGTCTGAAATTAGCATCCATAAAAATCATGATTTTTCTAAATATACAATATTATGGAGATTTTATGACTGAATTCGATATAGACTACATATTTCATCACAATTCCAAAATTTTAGCCCGTTTGGTCCCATAGAGCCTGAAAAAACTGCTTCCAAAGTTCGAACCCAAGTCTGAAATTAGCATCCATAAAAATCATGATTTTTCTAAATATACAATATTATGGAGATTTTATGACTGAATTCGATATAGACTACATATTTCATCACAATTCCAAAATTTTAGCAAGTTTGGTCCCATAGAGCCTGAAAAAACTGCTTCCAAAGTTCGAACCCAAGTCTGAAATTAGCATCCATAAAAATCATGATTTTTCTAAATATACAATATTATGGAGATTTTATGACTGAATTCGATATAGACTACATATTTCATCACAATTCCAAAATTTAAGCCCGTTTGGTCTCATAGAAGCTGAAAAAACTGCTTCCAAAGTTCGAACACAAGTCTGAAATTAGCGTCCATAAAAATCATGATTTTTCTAAACATACAACTTTGTGGAGATTTTTTGACTGAAATCAATTTGGACAACGACTTTCATCACTATTCCAAAATTTCAGCCCGTATGGTCCCATAGAGGCTGAAAAAACTGCATCCAAAGTTCGAACCCAAGTCTGAAATTAGCGTCCATAAAAATCATGATTTTTCTAAAAATTCAATTTTATGGAGATTATTTGACAGAATTCGATATGGACTACAAATTTCATCATAATTCCTAAATTTTAGCCTGTTTCGTCTCATAGAAGCTGAAAAAACTGCTTCCAAAGTTCGAACCCAAGTCTGAAATTAGCGTCCATAAAAATCATGATTTTTTTAAAAATACAACTTTACTGAGATTTTGTGACTGAATTCGATATGGAGTACAAATTTCATCACGATCTCGAAATTTAAGCCCGTTTGGTCTCATAGAGCCTGAAAAAACTGCTTCCAAAGTTCGAACCCAAGTCTGAAATGAGCATCCATAAAAATCATGATTTTTCTAAATATACAATATTATGGAGATTTTATGACTGAATTCGGTATAGACTACATATTTCATCACAATTCCAAAATTTTAGCCCGTTTGGTCCCATAGAGCCTGAAAAAACTGCTTCCAAAGTTCGAACCCAAGTCTGAAATTAGCGTCCATAAAAATCATGATTTTTCTAAAAATACAACTTTACTGAGATTTTGTGACTGAATTCGATTTGGAGTACAAATTTCATCACTATCCCGAAATTTAAGCCCGTTTGGTCTCATAGAAGCTGAAAAAACTGCTTCCAAAGTTCGAACACAAGTCTGAAATTAGCGTCCATAAAAATCATGATTTTTCTAAACATACAACTTTGTGGAGATTTTTTGACTGAAATCAATTTGGACAACGACTTTCATCACTATTCCAAAATTTCAGCCCGTATGGTCCCATAGAGGCTGAAAAAACTGCATCCAAAGTTCGAACCCAAGTCTGAAATTAGCGTCCATAAAAATCATGATTTTTCTAAAAATTCAATTTTATGGAGATTATTTGACAGAATTCGATATGGACTACAAATTTCATCATAATTCCAAAATTTTAGCCTGTTCGGTCTCATAGAAGCTGAAAAAACTGCTTCCAAAGTTCGAACCCAAGTCTGAAATTATCGTCCATAAAAATCATGATTTTTTTAAAAATACAACTTTACTGAGATTTTGTGACTGAATTCGATATGGAGTACAAATTTCATCACGATCTCGAAATTTAAGCCCGTTTGGTCTCATAGAGCCTGAAAAAACTGCTTCCAAAGTTCGAACCCAAGTCTGAAATTAGCATCCATAAAAATCATGATTTTTCTAAATATACAATATAATGGAGATTATTTGACAGAATTCGATATGGACTACAAATTTCATCATAATTCCAAAATTTTAGCCTGTTTGGTCTCATAGAAGCTGAAAAAACTGCTTCCAAAGTTCGAACCCAAGTCTGAAATTAGCGTCCATAAAAATCATGATTTTTTTAAAAATACAACTTTACTGAGATTTTGTGACTGAATTCGATATGGAGTACAAATTTCATCACGATCTCGAAATTTAAGCCCGTTTGGTCTCATAGAGCCTGAAAAAACTGCTTCCAAAGTTCGAACCCAAGTCTGAAATGAGCATCCATAAAAATCATGATTTTTCTAAATATACAATATTATGGAGATTTTATGACTGAATTCGGTATAGACTACATATTTCATCACAATTCCAAAATTTTAGCCCGTTTGGTCCCATAGAGCCTGAAAAAACTGCTTCCAAAGTTCGAACCCAAGTCTGAAATTAGCGTCCATAAAAATCATGATTTTTCTAAAAATACAACTTTACTGAGATTTTGTGACTGAATTCGATTTGGAGTACAAATTTCATCACTATCCCGAAATTTAAGCCCGTTTGGTCTCATAGAAGCTGAAAAAACTGCTTCCAAAGTTCGAACACAAGTCTGAAATTAGCGTCCATAAAAATCATGATTTTTCTAAACATACAACTTTGTGGAGATTTTTTGACTGAAATCAATTTGGACAACGACTTTCATCACTATTCCAAAATTTCAGCCCGTATGGTCCCATAGAGGCTGAAAAAACTGCATCCAAAGTTCGAACCCAAGTCTGAAATTAGCGTCCATAAAAATCATGATTTTTCTAAAAATTCAATTTTATGGAGATTATTTGACAGAATTCGATATGGACTACAAATTTCATCATAATTCCAAAATTTTAGCCTGTTCGGTCTCATAGAAGCTGAAAAAACTGCTTCCAAAGTTCGAACCCAAGTCTGAAATTATCGTCCATAAAAATCATGATTTTTTTAAAAATACAACTTTACTGAGATTTTGTGACTGAATTCGATATGGAGTACAAATTTCATCACGATCTCGAAATTTAAGCCCGTTTGGTCTCATAGAGCCTGAAAAAACTGCTTCCAAAGTTCGAACCCAAGTCTGAAATTAGCATCCATAAAAATCATGATTTTTCTAAATATACAATATTATGGAGATTTTATGACTGAATTCGATATAGACTACATATTTCATCACAATTCCAAAATTTAAGCCCGTTTGGTCCCATAGAGCCTGAAAAAACTGCTTCCAAAGTTCGAACCCAAGTCTGAAATTAGCATCCATAAAAATCATGATTTTTCTAAATATACAATATTATGGAGATTTTATGACTGAATTCGATATAGACTACATATTTCATCACAATTCCAAAATTTTAGCCCGTTTGGTCCCATAGAGCCTGAAAAAACTGCTTCCAAAGTTCGAACCCATGTCTGAAATTAGCATCCATAAAAATCATGATTTTTCTAAATATACAATATTATGGAGATTTTATGACTGAATTCGATATAGACTACATATTTCATCACAATTCCAAAATTTAAGCCCGTTTGGTCTCATAGAAGCTGAAAAAACTGCTTCCAAAGTTCGAACACAAGTCTGAAATTAGCGTCCATAAAAATCATGATTTTTCTAAACATACAACTTTGTGGAGATTTTTTGACTGAAATCAATTTGGACAACGACTTTCATCACTATTCCAAAATTTCAGCCCGTATGGTCCCATAGAGGCTGAAAAAACTGCATCCAAAGTTCGAACCCAAGTCTGAAATTAGCGTCCATAAAAATCATGATTTTTCTAAAAATTCAATTTTATGGAGATTATTTGACAGAATTCGATATGGACTACAAATTTCATCATAATTCCAAAATTTTAGCCTGTTCGGTCTCATAGAAGCTGAAAAAACTGCTTCCAAAGTTCGAACCCAAGTCTGAAATTATCGTCCATAAAATTCATGATTTTTTTAAAAATACAACTTTACTGAGATTTTGTGACTGAATTCGATATGGAGTACAAATTTCATCACGATCTCGAAATTTAAGCCCGTTTGGTCTCATAGAAGCTGAAAAAACTGCTTCCAAAGTTCGAACCCAAGTCTGAAATTATCGTCCATAAAAATCATGATTTTTTTAAAAATACAACTTTACTGAGATTTTGTGACTGAATTCGATATGGAGTACAAATTTCATCACGATCTCGAAATTTAAGCCCGTTTGGTCTCATAGAGCCTGAAAAAACTGCTTCCAAAGTTCGAACCCAAGTCTGAAATTAGCATCCATAAAAATCATGATTTTTCTAAATATACAATATTATGGAGATTTTATGAGTGAATTCGATATAGACTACATATTTCATCACAATTCCAAAATTTAAGCCCGTTTGGTCCCATAGAGCCTGAAAAAACTGCTTCCAAAGTTCGAACCCAAGTCTGAAATTAGCATCCATAAAAATCATGATTTTTCTAAATATACAATATTATGGAGATTTTATGACTGAATTCGATATAGACTACATATTTCATCACAATTCCAAAATTTTAGCCCGTTTGGTCCCATAGAGCCTGAAAAAACTGCTTCCAAAGTTCGAACCCAAGTCTGAAATTAGCATCCATAAAAATCATGATTTTTCTAAATATACAATATTATGGAGATTTTATGACTGAATTCGATATAGACTACATATTTCATCACAATTCCAAAATTTAAGCCCGTTTGGTCTCATAGAAGCTGAAAAAACTGCTTCCAAAGTTCGAACACAAGTCTGAAATTAGCGTCCATAAAAATCATGATTTTTCTAAACATACAACTTTGTGGAGATTTTTTGACTGAAATCAATTTGGACAACGACTTTCATCACTATTCCAAATTTCAGCCCGTATGGTCCCATAGAGGCTGAAAAAACTGCATCCAAAGTTCGAACCCAAGTCTGAAATTAGCGTCCATAAAAATCATGATTTTTCTTAAAATTCAATTTTATGGAGATTATTTGACAGAATTCGATATGGACTACAAATTTCATCATAATTCCTAAATTTTAGCCTGTTTGGTCTCATAGAAGCTGAAAAAACTGCTTCCAAAGTTCGAACCCAAGTCTGAAATTAGCGTCCATAAAAATCATGATTTTTCTAAAAATACAACTTTACTGAGATTTTGTGACTGAATTCGATATGGAGTACAAATTTCATCACTATCCCGAAATTTAAGCCCGTTTGGTCTCATAGAGCCTGAAAAAACTGCTTCCAAAGTTCGAACCCAAGTCTGAAATTAGCGTCCACAAAAATATTGATTTTTGTAAAAATACAATTTTATGGAGATTATTTGACAGAATTCGATTTGGACAACGACTCTCATCACTATTTGAAAATTTCAGCCCGTTTGGTCCCATAGAAACTGAAAAAACTGCTTCCAAAGTTCGAACCCAAGTCTGAAATTAGCGTCCATAAAAATCATGATTTTTCTAAATATACAATATAATGGAGATTATTTGACAGAATTCGATATGGACTACAAATTTCATCATAATTCCTAAATTTTAGCCTGTTTGGTCTCATAGTAGCTGAAAAGACTGCTTCCAAAGTTCGAACCCAAGTCTGAAATAAGCGTCCATAAAAATCATGATTTTTTTAAAAATACAACTTTACTGAGATTTTGTGACTGAATTCGATATGGAGTACAAATTTCATCACGATTTCGAAATTTAAGCCCGTTTGGTCTCATAGAGCCTGAAAAAACTGCTTCCAAAGTTCGAACCCAAGTCTGAAATTAGCGTCCATAAAAATCATGATTTTTTTAAAAATACAACTTTACTGAGATTTTGTAACTGAATTCGATATGGAGTACAAATTTCATCACGATCTCGAAATTTAAGCCCGTTTGGTCTCATAGAGCCTGAAAAAACTGCTTCCAAAGTTCGAACCCAAGTCTGAAATTAGCGTCCATAAAAATCATGATTTTTTTAAAAATACAACTTTACTGAGATTTTGTAACTGAATTCGATATGGAGTACAAATTTCATCACTATCCCGAAATTTAAGCCCGTTTGGTCTCATAGAGCCTGAAAAAACTGCTTCCAAAGTTCGAACCCAAGTCTGAAATTAGCGTCCACAAAAATATTGATTTTTGTAAAAATACAATTTTATGGAGATTATTTGACAGAATTCGATTTGGACAACGACTCTCATCACTATTTGAAAATTTCAGCCCGTTTGGTCCCATAGAAACTGAAAAAACTGCTTCCAAAGTTCGAACCCAAGTCTGAAATTAGCGTCCATAAAAATCATGATTTTTCTAAATATACAATATAATGGAGATTATTTGACAGAATTCGATATGGACTACAAATTTCATCATAATTCCTAAATTTTACCCTGTTTGGTCTCATAGTAGCTGAAAAAACTGCTTCCAAAGTTCGAACCCAAGTCTGAAATTAGCGTCCATAAAAATCATGATTTTTCTAAAAATACAACTTTACTGAGATTTTGTGACTGAATTCGATATGGAGTACAAATTTCATCACTATCCCGAAATTTAAGCCCGTTTGGTCTCATAGAAGCTGAAAAAACTGCTTCCAAAGTTCGAACACAAGTCTGAAATTAGCGTCCATAAAAATCATGATTTTTCTAAACATACAACTTTGTGGAGATTTTTTGACTGAAATCAATTTGGACAACGACTTTCATCACTATTCCAAAATTTCAGCCCGTATGGTCCCATAGAGGCTGAAAAAACTGCATCCAAAGTTCGAACCCAAGTCTGAAATTAGCGTCCATAAAAATCATGATTTTTCTAAAAATTCAATTTAATGGAGATTATTTGACAGAATTCGATATTGACTACAAATTTCATCATAATTCCTAAATTTTAGCCTGTTTGGTCTCATAGAAGCTGAAAAAACTGCTTCCAAAGTTCGAACCCAAGTCTGAAATTAGCGTCCATAAAAATCATGATTTTTCTAAAAATACAACTTTACTGAGGTTTTGTGACTGAATTCGATATGGAGTACAAATTTCATCACTATCCCGAAATTTAAGCCCGTTTGGTCTCATAGAGCCTGAAAAAACTGCTTCCAAAGTTCGAACCCAAGTCTGAAATTAGCGTCCACAAAAATATTGATTTTTGTAAAAATACAATTTTATGGAGATTATTTGACAGAATTCGATTTGGACAACGACTCTCATCACTATTTGAAAATTTCAGCCCGTTTGGTCCCATAGAAACTGAAAAAACTGCTTCCAAAGTTCGAACCCAAGTCTGAAATTAGCGTCCATAAAAATCATGATTTTTCTAAATATACAATATAATGGAGATTATTTGACAGAATTCGATATGGACTACAAATTTCATCATAATTCCTAAATTTAAGCCTGTTTGGTCTCATAGTAGCTGAAAAGACTGCTTCCAAAGTTCGAACCCAAGTCTGAAATAAGCGTCCATAAAAATCATGATTTTTTTAAAAATACAACTTTACTGAGATTTTGTGACTGAATTCGATATGGAGTACAATTTTCATCACGATCTCGAAATTTAAGCCCGTTTGGTCTCATAGAGCCTGAAAAAACTGCTTCCAAAGTTCGAACCCAAGTCTGAAATTAGCATCCATAAAAATCATGATTTTTCTAAATATACAATATTATGGAGATTTTATGACTGAATTCGATAAAGACTACATATTTCATCACAATTCCAAAATTTTAGCCCGTTTGGTCCCATAGAGCCTGAAAAAACAGCTTCCAAAGTTCGAACCCAAGTCTGAAATTAGCGTCCATAAAAATCATGATTTTTCTAAAAATACAACTTTACTGAGATTTTGTGACTGAATTCGATATGGAGTACAAATTTCATCACTATCCCGAAATTTAAGCCCGTTTGGTCTCATAGAAGCTGAAAAAACTGCTTCCAAAGTTCGAACACAAGTCTGAAATTAGCGTCCATAAAAATCATGATTTTTCTAAACATAAAACTTTGTGGAGATTTTTTGACTGAAATCAATTTGGACAACGACTTTCATCACTATTCCAAAATTTCAGCCCGTATGGTCCCATAAAGGCTGAAAAAACTGCATCCAAAGTTCGAACCCAAAATTAGCGTCCATAAAAATCATGATTTTTCTAAAAATTCAATTTTATGGAGATTATTTGACAGAATTCGATATGGACTACAAATTTCATCATAATTCCTAAATTTTAGCCTGTTTGGTCTCATAGAAGCTGAAAAAACTGCTTCCAAAGTTCGAACCCAAGTCTGAAATTAGCGTCCATAAAAATCATGATTTTTCTAAAAATACAACTTGACTGAGATTTTGTGACTGAATTCGATATGGAGTACAAATTTCATCACTATCCCGAAATTTAAGCCCGTTTGGTCTCATAGAGCCTGAAAAAACTGCTTCCAAAGTTCGAACCCAAGTCTGAAATTAGCATCCATAAAAATCATGATTTTTCTAAATATACAATATTATGGAAATTTTATGACTGAATTCGATATAGACTACATATTTCATCACAATTCCTAAATTTTAGCCTGTTTGGTCTCATAGAAGCTGAAAAAACTGCTTCCAAAGTTCGAACCAAATTCTGAAATTAGCGTCCTTAAAAATCATGATTTTTCTAAAAATACAACTTTACTGAGATTTTGTGACTGAATTCGATATGGAGTACAAATTTCATCACTATCCCGAAATTTAAGCCCGTTTGGTCTCATAGAGCCTGAAAAAACTGCTTCCAAAGTTCGAACCCAAGTCTGAAATTATCGTCCACAAAAATATTGATTTTTGTAAAAATACAATTTTATGGAGATTATTTGACAGAATTCGATATGGACTACATATTTCATCACAATTCCAAAATTTTAGCCCGTTTGGTCCCATAGAGCCTGAAAAAACTGCTTCCAAAGTTCGAACCCAAGTCTGAAATTAGCGTCCATAAAAATCATGATTTTTTTAAAAATACAACTTTACTGAGATTTTGTGACTGAATTCGATATGGAGTACAAATTTCATCACGATCTCGAAATTTAAGGCCGTTTGGTCTCATAGAGCCTGAAAAAACTGCTTCCAAAGTTCGAACCCAAGTCTGAAATTAGCATCCATAAAAATCATGATTTTTCTAAATATACAATATTATGGAGATTTTATGACTGAATTCGATATAGACTACATATTTCATCACAATTCCAAAATTTTAGCCCGTTTGGTCCCATAGAGCCTGAAAAAACTGCTTCCAAAGTTCGAACCCAAGTCTGAAATTAGCATCCATAAAAATCATGATTTTTCTAAATATACAATATTATGGAGATTTTATGACTGAATTCGATATAGACTACATATTTCATCACAATTCCAAAATTTTAGCCCGTTTGGTCCCATAGAGCCTGAAAAAACTGCTTCCAAAGTTCGAACCCAAGTCTGAAATTAGCGTCCATAAAAATCATGATTTTTCTAAAAATACAACTTTACTGAGATTTTGTGACTGAATTCGATATGGAGTACAAATTTCATCACTATCCCGAAATTTAAGCCCGTTTGGTCTCATAGAAGCTGAAAAAACTGCTTCCAAAGTTCGAACACAAGTCTGAAATTAGCGTCCTTTAAAAATCATGATTTTTCTAAACATACAACTTTGTGGAGATTTTTTGACTGAAATCAATTTGGACAACGACTTTCATCACTATTCCAAAATTTCAGCCCGTATGGTCCCATAGAGGCTGAAAAAACTGCATCCAAAGTTCGAACCCAAGTCTGAAATTAGCGTCCATAAAAATCATGATTTTTCTAAAAATTCAATTTTATGGAGATTATTTGACAGAATTCGATATGGACTACAAATTTCATCATAATTCCAAAATTTTAGCCTGTTCGGTCTCATAGAAGCTGAAAAAACTGCTTCCAAAGTTCGAACCCAAGTCTGAAATTAGCGTCCATAAATATCATGATTTTTTTAAAAATACAACTTTACTGAGATTTTGTGACTGAATTCGATATGGAGTACAAATTTCATCACGATCTCGAAATTTAAGCCTGTTTGGTCTCATAGAGCCTGAAAAAACTGCTTCCAAAGTTCGAACCCAAGTCTGAAATTAGCATCCATAAAAATCATGATTTTTCTAAATATACAATATTATGGAGATTTTATGACTGAATTCGATATAGACTACATATTTCATCACAATTCCAAAATTTTAGCCCGTTTGGTCCCATAGAGCCTGAAAAAACTGCTTCCAAAGTTCGAACCCAAGTCTGAAATTAGCATCCATAAAAATCATGATTTTTCTAAATATACAATATTATGGAGATTTTATGACTGAATTCGATATAGACTACATATTTCATCACAATTCCAAAATTTTAGCCCGTTTGGTCCCATAGAGCCTGAAAAAACTGCTTCCAAAGTTCGAACCCAAGTCTGAAATTAGCATCCATAAAAATCATGATTTTTCTAAATATTCAATATTATGGAGATTTTATGACTGAATTCGATATAGACTACATATTTCATCACAATTCCAAAATTTTAGCCCGTTTGGTCCCATAGAGCCTGAAAAAACTGCTTCCAAAGTTCGAACCCAAGTCTGAAATTAGCGTCCATAAAAATCATGATTTTTCTAAAAATACAACTTTACTGAGATTTTGTGACTGAATTCGATATGGAGTACAAATTTCATCACTATCCCGAAATTTAAGCCCGTTTGGTCTCATAGAAGCTGAAAAAACTGCTTCCAAAGTTCGAACACAAGTCTGAAATTAGCGTCCATAAAAATCATGATTTTTCTAAACATACAACTTTGTGGAGATTTTTTGACTGAAATCAATTTGGACAACGACTTTCATCACTATTCCAAAATTTCAGCCCGTATGGTCCCATAGAGGCTGAAAAAACTGCATCCAAAGTTCGAACCCAAGTCTGAAATTAGCGTCCATAAAAATCATGATTTTTCTAAAAATTCAATTTTATGGAGATTATTTGACAGAATTCGATATGGACTACAAATTTCATCATAATTCCAAAATTTTAGCCTGTTCGGTCTCATAGAAGCTGAAAAAACTGCTTCCAAAGTTCGAACCCAAGTCTGAAATTAGCGTCCATAAATATCATGATTTTTTTAAAAATACAACTTTACTGAGATTTTGTGACTGAATTCGATATGGAGTACAAATTTCATCACGATCTCGAAATTTAAGCCTGTTTGGTCTCATAGAGCCTGAAAAAACTGCTTCCAAAGTTCGAACCCAAGTCTGAAATTAGCATCCATAAAAATCATGATTTTTCTAAATATACAATATTATGGAGATTTTATGACTGAATTCGATATAGACTACATATTTCATCACAATTCCAAAATTTTAGCCCGTTTGGTCCCATAGAGCCTGAAAAAACTGCTTCCAAAGTTCGAACCCAAGTCTGAAATTAGCATCCATAAAAATCATGATTTTTCTAAATATACAATATTATGGAGATTTTATGACTGAATTCGATATAGACTACATATTTCATCACAATTCCAAAATTTTAGCCCGTTTGGTCCCATAGAGCCTGAAAAAACTGCTTCCAAAGTTCGAACCCAAGTCTGAAATTAGCATCCATAAAAATCATGATTTTTCTAAATATTCAATATTATGGAGATTTTATGACTGAATTCGATATAGACTACATATTTCATCACAATTCCAAAATTTAAGCCCGTTTGGTCTCATAGAAGCTGAAAAAACTGCTTCCAAAGTTCGAACACAAGTCTGAAATTAGCGTCCATAAAAATCATGATTTTTCTAAACATACAACTTTGTGGAGATTTTTTGACTGAAATCAATTTGGACAACGACTTTCATCACTATTCCAAAATTTCAGCCCGTATGGTCCCATAGAGGCTGAAAAAACTGCATCCAAAGTTCGAACCCAAGTCTGAAATTAGCGTCCATAAAAATCATGATTTTTCTAAAAATTCAATTTTATGGAGATTATTTGACAGAATTCGATATGGACTACAAATTTCATCATAATTCCTAAATTTTAGCCTGTTTGGTCTCATAGAAGCTGAAAAAACTGCTTCCAAAGTTCGAACCCAAGTCTGAAATTAGCGTCCATAAAAATCATGATTTTTCTAAAAATACAACTTTACTGAGATTTTGTGACTGAATTCGATATGGAGTACAAATTTCATCACTATCCCGAAATTTAAGCCCGTTTGGTCTCATAGAGCCTGAAAAAACTGCTTCCAAAGTTCGAACCCAAGTCTGAAATTAGCATCCATAAAAATCATGATTTTTCTAAATATACAATATTATGGAGATTTTATGACTGAATTCGATATAGACTACATATTTCATCACAATTCCAAAATTTTAGCCCGTTTGGTCCCATAGAGCCTGAAAAAACTGCTTCCAAAGTTCGAACCCAAGTCTGAAATTAGCATCCATAAAAATCATGATTTTTCTAAATATACAATATTATGGAGATTTTATGACTGAATTCGATATAGACTACATATTTCATCACAATTCCAAAATTTTAGCCCGTTTGGTCCCATAGAGCCTGAAAAAACTGCTTCCAAAGTTCGAACCCAAGTCTGAAATTAGCGTCCATAAAAATCATGATATTTCTAAAAATACAACTTTACTGAGATTTTGTGACTGAATTCGATATGGAGTACAAATTTCATCACTATCCCGAAATTTAAGCCCGTTTGGTCTCATAGAAGCTGAAAAAACTGCTTCCAAAGTTCGAACACAAGTCTGAAATTAGCATCCATAAAAATCATGATTTTTCTAAATATACAATATTATGGAGATTTTATGACTGAATTCGATATAGACTACATATTTCATCACAATTCCAAAATTTTAGCCCGTTTGGTCCCATAGAGCCTGAAAAAACTGCTTCCAAAGTTCGAACCCAAGTCTGAAATTAGCGTCCATAAAAATCATGATTTTTCTAAAAATACAACTTTACTGAGATTTTGTGACTGAATTCGATATGGAGTACAAATTTCATCACTATCCCGAAATTTAAGCCCGTTTGGTCTCATAGAAGCTGAAAAAACTGCTTCCAAAGTTCGAACACAAGTCTGAAATTAGCGTCCATAAAAATCATGATTTTTCTAAACATACAACTTTGTGGAGATTTTTTGACTGAAATCAATTTGGACAACGACTTTCATCACTATTCCAAAATTTCAGCCCGTATGGTCCCATAGAGGCTGAAAAAACTGCATCCAAAGTTCGAACCCAAGTCTGAAATTAGCGTCCATAAAAATCATGATTTTTCTAAATATACAATATTATGGAGATTATTTGACAGAATTCGATATGGACTACAAATTTCATCATAATTCCAAAATTTTAGCCTGTTCGGTCTCATAGAAGCTGAAAAAACTGCTTCCAAAGTTCGAACCCAAGTCTGAAATTAGCGTCCATAAATATCATGATTTTTTTAAAAATACAACTTTACTGAGATTTTGTGACTGAATTCGATATGGAGTACAAATTTCATCACGATCTCGAAATTTAAGCCTGTTTGGTCTCATAGAGCCTGAAAAAACTGCTTCCAAAGTTCGAACCCAAGTCTGAAATTAGCATCCATAAAAATCATGATTTTTCTAAATATACAATATTATGGAGATTTTATGACTGAATTCGATATAGACTACATATTTCATCACAATTCCAAAATTTTAGCCCGTTTGGTCCCATAGAGCCTGAAAAAACTGCTTCCAAAGTTCGAACCCAAGTCTGAAATTAGCATCCATAAAAATCATGATTTTTCTAAATATACAATATTATGGAGATTTTATGACTGAATTCGATATAGACTACATATTTCATCACAATTCCAAAATTTTAGCCCGTTTGGTCCCATAGAGCCTGAAAAAACTGCTTCCAAAGTTCGAACCCAAGTCTGAAATTAGCATCCATAAAAATCATGATTTTTCTAAATATACAATATTATGGAGATTTTATGACTGAATTCGATATAGACTAAATATTTCATCACAATTCCAAAATTTAAGCCCGTTTGGTCTCATAGAAGCTGAAAAAACTGCTTCCAAAGTTCGAACACAAGTCTGAAATTAGCGTCCATAAAAATCATGATTTTTCTTAACATACAACTTTGTGGAGATTTTTTGACTGAAATCAATTTGGACAACGACTTTCATCACTATTCCAAAATTTCAGCCCGTATGGTCCCATAGAGGCTGAAAAAACTGCATCCAAAGTTCGAACCCAAGTCTGAAATTAGCGTCCATAAAAATCATGATTTTTCTAAAAATTCAATTTTATGGAGATTATTTGACAGAATTCGATATGGACTACAAATTTCATCATAATTCCTAAATTTTAGCCTGTTTGGTCTCATAGAAGCTGAAAAAACTGCATCCAAAGTTCGAACCCAAGTCTGAAATTAGCGTCCATAAAAATCATGATTTTTCTAAAAATACAACTTTACTGAGATTTTGTGACTGAATTCGATATGGAGTACAAATTTCATCACTATCCCGAAATTTAAGCCCGTTTGGTCTCATAGAGCCTGAAAAAACTGCTTCCAAAGTTCGAACCCAAGTCTGAAATTAGCATCCATAAAAATCATGATTTTTCTAAATATACAATATAATGGAGATTATTTGACAGAATTCGATATGGACTATAAATTACATCATAATTCCAAAATTTAAGCCTGTTTGGTCTCATAGAAGCTGAAAAAACTGCTTCCAAAGTTCGAACCCAAGTCTGAAATTAGCGTCCATAAAAATCATGATTTTTTTAAAAATACAACTTTACTGAGATTTTGTGACTGAATTCGATATGGAGTACAAATTTCATCACGATCTCGAAATTAAAGCCCGTTTGGTCTCATGGAGCCTGAAAAAACTGCTTCCAAAGTTCGAACCCAAGTCTGAAATTAGCATCCATAAAAATCATGATTTTTCTAAATATACAATATTATGGAGATTTTATGACTGAATTCGATAAAGACTACATATTTCATCACAATTCCAAAATTTTAGCCCGTTTGGTCCCATAGAGCCTGAAAAAACTGCTTCCAAAGTTCGAACCCAAGTCTGAAATTAGCGTCCATAAAAATCATGATTTTTCTAAAAATACAACTTTACTAAGATTTTGTGACTGAATTCGATATGGAGTACAAATTTCATCACTATCCCGAAATTTAAGCCCGTTTGGTCTCATAGAAGCTGAAAAAACTGCTTCCAAAGTTCGAACACAAGTCTGAAATTAGCGTCCATAAAAATCATGATTTTTCTAAACATACAACTTTGTGGAGATTTTTTGACTGAAATCAATTTGGACAACGACTTTCATCACTATTCCAAAATTTCAGCCCGTATGGTCCCATAGAGGCTGAAAAAACTGCATCCAAAGTTCGAACCCAAGTCTGAAATTAGCGTCCATAAAAATCATGATTTTTCTAAAAATTCAATTTTATGGAGATTATTTGACAGAATTCGATATGGACTACAAATTTCATCATAATTCCTAAATTTTAGCCTGTTTTGTCTCATAGAAGCTGAAAAAACTGCTTCCAAAGTTCGAACCCAAGTCTGAAATTAGCGTCCATAAAAATCATGATTTTTTAAAAAATACAACTTTACTGAGATTTTGTGACTGAATTCGATATGGAGTACAAATTTCATCACAATCTCGAAATTTAAGCCCGTTTGGTCTCATAGAGCCTGAAAAAACTGCTTCCAAAGTTCGAACCCAAGTCTGAAATTAGCATCCATAAAAATCATGATTTTTCTAAATATACAATATTATGGAGATTTTATGACTGAATTCGATATAGACTACATATTTCATCACAATTCCAAAATTTTAGCCCGTTTGGTCCCATAGAGCCTGAAAAAACTGCTTCCAAAGTTCGAACCCAAGTCTGAAATTAGCATCCATAAAAATCATGATTTTTCTAAATATACAATATTATGGAGATTTTATGACTGAATTCGATATAGACTACATATTTCATCACAATTCCAAAATTTTAGCCCGTTTGGTCCCATAGAGCCTGAAAAAACTGCTTCCAAAGTTCGAACCCAAGTCTGAAATTAGCGTCCATAAAAATCAAGATTTTTCTAAAAATACAACTTTACTGAGAATTTGTGACTGAATTCGATATGGAGTACAAATTTCATCACTATCCCGAAATTTAAGCCCGTTTGGTCTCATAGAAGCTGAAAAAACTGCTTCCAAAGTTCGAACACAAGTCTGAAATTAGCGTCCATAAAAATCATGATTTTTCTAAACATACAACTTTGTGGAGATTTTTTGACTGAAATCAATTTGGACAACGACTTTCATCACTATTCCAAAATTTCAGCCCGTATGGTCTCATAGGGGCTGAAAAAACTGCATCCAAAGTTCGAACCCAAGTCTGAAATTAGCGTCCATAAAAATCATGATTTTTCTAAAAATTCAATTTTATGGAGATTATTTGACAGAATTCGATATGGACTACAAATGTCATCATAATTCCAAAATTTTAGCCTGTTCGGTCTCATAGAAGCTTTAAAAACTGCTTCCAAAGTTCGAACCCAAGTCTGAAATTAGCGTCCATAAAAATCATGATTTTTTTAAAAATACAACTTTACTGAGATTTTGTGACTGAATTCGATATGGAGTACAAATTTCATCACGATCTCGAAATTTAAGCCCATTTGGTCTCATAGAGCCTGAAAAAACTGCTTCCAAAGTTCGAACCCAAGTCTGAAATTAGCATCCATAAAAATCATGATTTTTCTAAATATACAATATAATGGAGATTATTTGACAGAATTCGATATGGACTACAAATTTCATCATAATTCCAAAATTTTAGCCTGTTTGGTCTCATAGAAGCTGAAAAAACTGCTTCCAAAGTTCGAACCCAAGTCTGAAATTAGCGTCCATAAAAATCATGATTTTTTTAAAAATACAACTTTACTGAGATTTTGTGACTGAATTCGATATGGAGTACAAATTTCATCACGATCTCGAAATTTAAGCCCGTTTGGTCTCATAGAGCCTGAAAAAACTGCTTCCAAAGTTCGAACCCAAGTCTGAAATTAGCATCCATAAAAATCATGATTTTTCTAAATATACAATATTATGGAGATTTTATGACTGAATTCGATATAGACTACATATTTCATCACAATTCCAAAATTTTAGCCCGTTTGGTCCCATAGAGCCTGAAAAAACTGCTTCCAAAGTTCGAACCCAAGTCTGAAATTAGCGTCCATAAAAATCATGATTTTTCTAAAAATACAACTTTACTGAGATTTTGTGACTGAATTCGATATGGAGTACAAATTTCATCACTATCCCGAAATTTAAGCCCGTTTGGTCTCATAGAAGCTGAAAAAACTGCTTCCAAAGTTCGAACACAAGTCTGAAATTAGCGTCCATAAAAATCATGATTTTTCTAAACATACAACTTTGTGGAGATTTTTTGACTGAAATCAATTTGGACAACGACTTTCATCACTATTCCAAAATTTCAGCCCGTATGGTCCCATAGAGGCTGAAAAAACTGCATCCAAAGTTCGAACCCAAGTCTGAAATTAGCGTCCATAAAAATCATGATTTTTCTAAAAATTCAATTTTATGGAGATTATTTGACAGAATTCGATATGGACTACAAATTTCATCATAATTCCTAAATTTTAGCCTGTTTGGTCTCATAGAAGCTGAAAAAACTGCTTCCAAAGTTCGAACCCAAGTCTGAAATTAGCGTCCATAAAAATCATGATTTTTCTAAAAATACAACTTTACTGAGATTTTGTGACTGAATTCGATATGGAGTACAAATTTCATCACTATCCCGAAATTTAAGCCCGTTTGGTCTCATAGAGCCTGAAAAAACTGCTTCCAAAGTTCGAACCCAAGTCTGAAATTAGCATCCATAAAAATCATGATTTTTCTAAATATACAATATAATGGAGATTATTTGACAGAATTCGATATGGACTATAAATTTCATCATAATTCCAAAATTTAAGCCTGTTTGGTCTCATAGAAGCTGAAAAAACTGCTTCCAAAGTTCGAACCCAAGTCTGAAATTAGCGTCCATAAAAATCATGATTTTTTTAAAAATACAACTTTACTGAGATTTTGTGACTGAATTCGATATGGAGTACAAATTTCATCACGATCTCGAAATTAAAGCCCGTTTGGTCTCATGGAGCCTGAAAAAACTGCTTCCAAAGTTCGAACCCAAGTCTGAAATTAGCATCCATAAAAATCATGATTTTTCTAAATATACAATATTATGGAGATTTTATGACTGAATTCGATATAGACTACATATTTCATCACAATTCCAAAATTTTAGCCCGTTTGGTCCCATAGAGCCTGAAAAAACTGCTTCCAAAGTTCGAACCCAAGTCTGAAATTAGCATCCATAAAAATCATGATTTTTCTAAATATACAATATTATGGAGATTTTATGACTGAATTCGATATAGACTACATATTTCATCACAATTCCAAAATTTTAGCCCGTTTGGTCCCATAGAGCCTGAAAAAACTGCTTCCAAAGTTCGAACCCAAGTCTGAAATTAGCGTCCATAAAAATCATGATATTTCTAAAAATACAACTTTACTGAGATTTTGTGACTGAATTCGATATGGAGTACAAATTTCATCACTATCCCGAAATTTAAGCCCGTTTGGTCTCATAGAAGCTGAAAAAACTGCTTCCAAAGTTCGAACACAAGTCTGAAATTAGCATCCATAAAAATCATGATTTTTCTAAATATACAATATTATGGAGATTTTATGACTGAATTCGATATAGACTACATATTTCATCACAATTCCAAAATTTTAGCCCGTTTGGTCCCATAGAGCCTGAAAAAACTGCTTCCAAAGTTCGAACCCAAGTCTGAAATTAGCGTCCATAAAAATCATGATTTTTCTAAAAATACAACTTTACTGAGATTTTGTGACTGAATTCGATATGGAGTACAAATTTCATCACTATCCCGAAATTTAAGCCCGTTTGGTCTCATAGAAGCTGAAAAAACTGCTTCCAAAGTTCGAACACAAGTCTGAAATTAGCGTCCATAAAAATCATGATTTTTCTAAACATACAACTTTGTGGAGATTTTTTGACTGAAATCAATTTGGACAACGACTTTCATCACTATTCCAAAATTTCAGCCCGTATGGTCCCATAGAGGCTGAAAAAACTGCATCCAAAGTTCGAACCCAAGTCTGAAATTAGCGTCCATAAAAATCATGATTTTTCTAAAAATTCAATTTTATGGAGATTATTTGACAGAATTCGATATGGACTACAAATGTCATCATAATTCCAAAATTTTAGCCTGTTCGGTCTCATAGAAGCTGAAAAAACTGCTTCCAAAGTTCGAACCCAAGTCTGAAATTAGCGTCCATAAATATCATGATTTTTTTAAAAATACAACTTTACTGAGATTTTGTGACTGAATTCGATATGGAGTACAAATTTCATCACGATCTCGAAATTTAAGCCTGTTTGGTCTCATAGAGCCTGAAAAAACTGCTTCCAAAGTTCGAACCCAAGTCTGAAATTAGCATCCATAAAAATCATGATTTTTCTAAATATACAATATAATGGAGATTATTTGACAGAATTCGATATGGACTACAAATTTCATCATAATTCCAAAATTTTAGCCTGTTTGGTCTCATAGAAGCTGAAAAAACTGCTTCCAAAGTTCGAACCCAAGTCTGAAATTAGCGTCCATAAAAATCATGATTTTTTTAAAAATACAACTTTACTGAGATTTTGTGACTGAATTCGATATGGAGTACAAATTTCATCACGATCTCGAAATTTAAGCCCGTTTGGTCTCATAGAGCCTGAAAAAACTGCTTCCAAAGTTCGAACCCAAGTCTGAAATTAGCATCCATAAAAATCATGATTTTTCTAAATATACAATATTATGGAGATTTTATGACTGAATTCGATATAGACTACATATTTCATCACAATTCCAAAATTTTAGCCCGTTTGGTCCCATAGAGCCTGAAAAAACTGCTTCCAAAGTTCGAACCCAAGTCTGAAATTAGCGTCCATAAAAATCATGATTTTTCTAAAAATACAACTTTACTGAGATTTTGTGACTGAATTCGATATGGAGTACAAATTTCATCACTATCCCGAAATTTAAGCCCGTTTGGTCTCATAGAAGCTGAAAAAACTGCTTCCAAAGTTCGAACACAAGTCTGAAATTAGCGTCCATAAAAATCATGATTTTTCTAAACATACAACTTTGTGGAGATTTTTTGACTGAAATCAATTTGGACAACGACTTTCATCACTATTCCAAAATTTCAGCCCGTATGGTCCCATAGAGGCTGAAAAAACTGCATCCAAAGTTCGAACCCAAGTCTGAAATTAGCGTCCATAAAAATCATGATTTTTCTAAAAATTCAATTTTATGGAGATTATTTGACAGAATTCGATATGGACTACAAATTTCATCATAATTCCTAAATTTTAGCCTGTTTGGTCTCATAGAAGCTGAAAAAACTGCTTCCAAAGTTCGAACCCAAGTCTGAAATTAGCGTCCATAAAAATCATGATTTTTCTAAAAATACAACTTTACTGAGATTTTGTGACTGAATTCGATATGGAGTACAAATTTCATCACTATCCCGAAATTTAAGCCCGTTTGGTCTCATAGAGCCTGAAAAAACTGCTTCCAAAGTTCGAACCCAAGTCTGAAATTAGCATCCATAAAAATCATGATTTTTCTAAATATACAATATAATGGAGATTATTTGACAGAATTCGATATGGACTATAAATTTCATCATAATTCCAAAATTTAAGCCTGTTTGGTCTCATAGAAGCTGAAAAAACTGCTTCCAAAGTTCGAACCCAAGTCTGAAATTAGCGTCCATAAAAATCATGATTTTTTTAAAAATACAACTTTACTGAGATTTTGTGACTGAATTCGATATGGAGTACAAATTTCATCACGATCTCGAAATTAAAGCCCGTTTGGTCTCATGGAGCCTGAAAAAACTGCTTCCAAAGTTCGAACCCAAGTCTGAAATTAGCATCCATAAAAATCATGATTTTTCTAAATATACAATATTATGGAGATTTTATGACTGAATTCGATATAGACTACATATTTCATCACAATTCCAAAATTTTAGCCCGTTTGGTCCCATAGAGCCTGAAAAAACTGCTTCCAAAGTTCGAACCCAAGTCTGAAATTAGCATCCATAAAAATCATGATTTTTCTAAATATACAATATTATGGAGATTTTATGACTGAATTCGATATAGACTACATATTTCATCACAATTCCAAAATTTTAGCCCGTTTGGTCCCATAGAGCCTGAAAAAACTGCTTCCAAAGTTCGAACCCAAGTCTGAAATTAGCGTCCATAAAAATCATGATATTTCTAAAAATACAACTTTACTGAGATTTTGTGACTGAATTCGATATGGAGTACAAATTTCATCACTATCCCGAAATTTAAGCCCGTTTGGTCTCATAGAAGCTGAAAAAACTGCTTCCAAAGTTCGAACACAAGTCTGAAATTAGCATCCATAAAAATCATGATTTTTCTAAATATACAATATTATGGAGATTTTATGACTGAATTCGATATAGACTACATATTTCATCACAATTCCAAAATTTTAGCCCGTTTGGTCCCATAGAGCCTGAAAAAACTGCTTCCAAAGTTCGAACCCAAGTCTGAAATTAGCGTCCATAAAAATCATGATTTTTCTAAAAATACAACTTTACTGAGATTTTGTGACTGAATTCGATATGGAGTACAAATTTCATCACTATCCCGAAATTTAAGCCCGTTTGGTCTCATAGAAGCTGAAAAAACTGCTTCCAAAGTTCGAACACAAGTCTGAAATTAGCGTCCATAAAAATCATGATTTTTCTAAACATACAACTTTGTGGAGATTTTTTGACTGAAATCAATTTGGACAACGACTTTCATCACTATTCCAAAATTTCAGCCCGTATGGTCCCATAGAGGCTGAAAAAACTGCATCCAAAGTTCGAACCCAAGTCTGAAATTAGCGTCCATAAAAATCATGATTTTTCTAAAAATTCAATTTTATGGAGATTATTTGACAGAATTCGATATGGACTACAAATTTCATCATAATTCCAAAATTTTAGCCTGTTCGGTCTCATAGAAGCTGAAAAAACTGCTTCCAAAGTTCGAACCCAAGTCTGAAATTAGCGTCCATAAATATCATGATTTTTTTAAAAATACAACTTTACTGAGATTTTGTGACTGAATTCGATATGGAGTACAAATTTCATCACGATCTCGAAATTTAAGCCTGTTTGGTCTCATAGAGCCTGAAAAAACTGCTTCCAAAGTTCGAACCCAAGTCTGAAATTAGCATCCATAAAAATCATGATTTTTCTAAATATACAATATTATGGAGATTTTATGACTGAATTCGATATAGACTACATATTTCATCACAATTCCAAAATTTTAGCCCGTTTGGTCCCATAGAGCCTGAAAAAACTGCTTCCAAAGTTCGAACCCAAGTCTGAAATTAGCATCCATAAAAATCATGATTTTTCTAAATATACAATATTATGGAGATTTTATGACTGAATTCGATATAGACTACATATTTCATCACAATTCCAAAATTTTAGCCCGTTTGGTCCCATAGAGCCTGAAAAAACTGCTTCCAAAGTTCGAACCCAAGTCTGAAATTAGCATCCATAAAAATCATGATTTTTCTAAATATACAATATTATGGAGATTTTATGACTGAATTCGATATAGACTACATATTTCATCACAATTCCAAAATTTAAGCCCGTTTGGTCTCATAGAAGCTGAAAAAACTGCTTCCAAAGTTCGAACACAAGTCTGAAATTAGCGTCCATAAAAATCATGATTTTTCTTAACATACAACTTTGTGGAGATTTTTTGACTGAAATCAATTTGGACAACGACTTTCATCACTATTCCAAAATTTCAGCCCGTATGGTCCCATAGAGGCTGAAAAAACTGCATCCAAAGTTCGAACCCAAGTCTGAAATTAGCGTCCATAAAAATCATGATTTTTCTAAAAATTCAATTTTATGGAGATTATTTGACAGAATTCGATATGGACTACAAATTTCATCATAATTCCTAAATTTTAGCCTGTTTGGTCTCATAGAAGCTGAAAAAACTGCATCCAAAGTTCGAACCCAAGTCTGAAATTAGCGTCCATAAAAATCATGATTTTTCTAAAAATACAACTTTACTGAGATTTTGTGACTGAATTCGATATGGAGTACAAATTTCATCACTATCCCGAAATTTAAGCCCGTTTGGTCTCATAGAGCCTGAAAAAACTGCTTCCAAAGTTCGAACCCAAGTCTGAAATTAGCATCCATAAAAATCATGATTTTTCTAAATATACAATATAATGGAGATTATTTGACAGAATTCGATATGGACTATAAATTACATCATAATTCCAAAATTTAAGCCTGTTTGGTCTCATAGAAGCTGAAAAAACTGCTTCCAAAGTTCGAACCCAAGTCTGAAATTAGCGTCCATAAAAATCATGATTTTTTTAAAAATACAACTTTACTGAGATTTTGTGACTGAATTCGATATGGAGTACAAATTTCATCACGATCTCGAAATTAAAGCCCGTTTGGTCTCATGGAGCCTGAAAAAACTGCTTCCAAAGTTCGAACCCAAGTCTGAAATTAGCATCCATAAAAATCATGATTTTTCTAAATATACAATATTATGGAGATTTTATGACTGAATTCGATAAAGACTACATATTTCATCACAATTCCAAAATTTTAGCCCGTTTGGTCCCATAGAGCCTGAAAAAACTGCTTCCAAAGTTCGAACCCAAGTCTGAAATTAGCGTCCATAAAAATCATGATTTTTCTAAAAATACAACTTTACTGAGATTTTGTGACTGAATTCGATATGGAGTACAAATTTCATCACTATCCCGAAATTTAAGCCCGTTTGGTTTCATAGAAGCTGAAAAAACTGCTACCAAAGTTCGAACACAAGTCTGAAATTAGCGTCCATAAAAATCATGATTTTTCTAAACATACAACTTTGTGGAGATTTTTTGACTGAAATCAATTTGGACAACGACTTTCATCACTATTCCAAAATTTCAGCCCGTATGGTCCCATAGAGGCTGAAAAAACTGCATCCAAAGTTCGAACCCAAGTCTGAAATTAGCGTCCATAAAAATCATGATTTTTCTAAAAATTCAATTTTATGGAGATTATTTGACAGAATTCGATATGGACTACAAATTTCATCATAATTCCTAAATTTTAGCCTGTTTTGTCTCATAGAAGCTGAAAAAACTGCTTCCAAAGTTCGAACCCAAGTCTGAAATTAGCGTCCATAAAAATCATGATTTTTTTAAAAATACAACTTTACTGAGATTTTGTGACTGAATTCGATATGGAGTACAAATTTCATCACAATCTCGAAATTTAAGCCCGTTTGGTCTCATAGAGCCTGAAAAAACTGCTTCCAAAGTTCGAACCCAAGTCTGAAATTAGCATCCATAAAAATCATGATTTTTCTAAATATACAATATTATGGAGATTTTATGACTGAATTCGATATAGACTACATATTTCATCACAATTCCAAAATTTTAGCCCGTTTGGTCCCATAGAGCCTGAAAAAACTGCTTCCAAAGTTCGAACCCAAGTCTGAAATTAGCGTCCATAAAAATCATGATTTTTCTAAAAATACAACTTTACTGAGAATTTGTGACTGAATTCGATATGGAGTACAAATTTCATCACGATCTCGAAATTTAAGCCCGTTTGGTCTCATAGAGCCTGAAAAAACTGCTTCCAAAGTTCGAACCCAAGTCTGAAATTAGCATCCATAAAAATCATGATTTTTCTAAATATACAATATTATGGAGATTTTATGACTGAATTCGATATAGACTACATATTTCATCACAATTCCAAAATTTTAGCCCGTTTGGTCCCATAGAGCCTGAAAAAACTGCTTCCAAAGTTCGAACCCAAGTCTGAAATTAGCGTCCATAAAAATCATGATTTTTCTAAAAATACAACTTTACTGAGATTTTGTGACTGAATTCGATATGGAGTACAAATTTCATCACTATCCCGAAATTTAAGCCCGTTTGGTCTCATAGAAGCTGAAAAAACTGCTTCCAAAGTTCGAACACAAGTCTGAAATTAGCGTCCATAAAAATCATGATTTTTCTAAACATACAACTTTGTGGAGATTTTTTGACTGAAATCAATTTGGACAACGACTTTCATCACTATTCCAAAATTTCAGCCCGTATGGTCTCATAGGGGCTGAAAAAACTGCATCCAAAGTTCGAACCCAAGTCTGAAATTAGCGTCCATAAAAATCATGATTTTTCTAAAAATTCAATTTTATGGAGATTATTTGACAGAATTCGATATGGACTACAAATTTCATCATAATTCCTAAATTTTAGCCTGTTTCGTCTCATAGAAGCTGAAAAAACTGCTTCCAAAGTTCGAACCCAAGTCTGAAATTAGCGTCCATAAAAATCATGATTTTTTTAAAAATATAACTTTACTGAGATTTTGTGACTGAATTCGATATGGAGTACAAATTTCATCACGATCTCGAAATTTAAGCCCGTTTGGTCTCATAGAGCCTGAAAAAACTGCTTCCAAAGTTCGAACCCAAGTCTGAAATTAGCATCCATAAAAATCATGATTTTTCTAAATATACAATATAATGGAGATTATTTGACAGAATTCGATATGGACTACAAATTTCATCATAATTCCAAAATTTTAGCCTGTTTGGTCTCATAGAAGCTGAAAAAACTGCTTCCAAAGTTCGAACCCAAGTCTGAAATTAGCGTCCATAAAAATCATGATTTTTTTAAAAATACAACTTTACTGAGATTTTGTGACTGAATTCGATATGGAGTACAAATTTCATCACGATCTCGAAATTTAAGCCCGTTTGGTCTCATAGAGCCTGAAAAAACTGCTTCCAAAGTTCGAACCCAAGTCTGAAATGAGCATCCATAAAAATCATGATTTTTCTAAATATACAATATTATGGAGATTTTATGACTGAATTCGGTATAGACTACATATTTCATCACAATTCCAAAATTTTAGCCCGTTTGGTCCCATAGAGCCTGAAAAAACTGCTTCCAAAGTTCGAACCCAAGTCTGAAATTAGCGTCCATAAAAATCATGATTTTTCTAAAAATACAACTTTACTGAGATTTTGTGACTGAATTCGATATGGAGTACAAATTTCATCACTATCCCGAAATTTAAGCCCGTTTGGTCTCATAGAAGCTGAAAAAACTGCTTCCAAAGTTCGACCACAAGTCTGAAATTAGCGTCCATAAAAATCATGATTTTTCTAAACATACAACTTTGTGGAGATTTTTTGACTGAAATCAATTTGGACAACGACTTTCATCACTATTCCAAAATTTCAGCCCGTATGGTCCCATAGAGGCTGAAAAAACTGCATCCAAAGTTCGAACCCAAGTCTGAAATTAGCGTCCATAAAAATCATGATTTTTCTAAAAATTCAATTTTATGGAGATTATTTGACAGAATTCGATATGGACTACAAATTTCATCATAATTCCAAAATTTTAGCCTGTTCGGTCTCATAGAAGCTGAAAAAACTGCTTCCAAAGTTCGAACCCAAGTCTGAAATTAGCGTCCATAAAAATCATGATTTTTTTAAAAATACAACTTTACTGAGATTTTGTGACTGAATTCGATATGGAGTACAAATTTCATCACGATCTCGAAATTTAAGCCCGTTTGGTCTCATAGAGCCTGAAAAAACTGCTTCCAAAGTTCGAACCCAAGTCTGAAATTAGCATCCATAAAAATCATGATTTTTCTAAATATACAATATTATGGAGATTTTATGACTGAATTCGATATAGACTACATATTTCATCACAATTCCAAAATTTAAGCCCGTTTGGTCCCATAGAGCCTGAAAAAACTGCTTCCAAAGTTCGAACCCAAGTCTGAAATTAGCATCCATAAAAATCATGATTTTTCTAAATATACAATATTATGGAGATTTTATGACTGAATTCGATATAGACTACATATTTCATCACAATTCCAAAATTTAAGCCCGTTTGGTCTCATAGAAGCTGAAAAAACTGCTTCCAAAGTTCGAACACAAGTCTGAAATTAGCGTCCATAAAAATCATGATTTTTCTAAACATACAACTTTGTGGAGATTTTTTGACTGAAATCAATTTGGACAACGACTTTCATCACTATTCCAAAATTTCAGCCCGTATGGTCCCATAGAGGCTGAAAAAACTGCATCCAAAGTTCGAACCCAAGTCTGAAATTAGCGTCCATAAAAATCATGATTTTTCTAAAAATTCAATTTTATGGAGATTATTTGACAGAATTCGATATGGACTACAAATTTCATCATAATTCCTAAATTTTAGCCTGTTTCGTCTCATAGAAGCTGAAAAAACTGCTTCCAAAGTTCGAACCCAAGTCTGAAATTAGGGTCCATAAAAATCATGATTTTTTTTAAAATACAACTTTACTGAGATTTTGTGACTGAATTCGATATGGAGTACAAATTTCATCACGATCTCGAAATTTAAGCCCGTTTGGTCTCATAGAGCCTGAAAAAACTGCTTCCAAAGTTCGAACCCAAGTCTGAAATTAGCGTCCATAAAAATCATGATTTTTCTAAATATACAATATAATGGAGATTATTTGACAGAATTCGATATGGACTACAAATTTCATCATAATTCCAAAATTTTAGCCTGTTTGGTCTCATAGAAGCTGAAAAAACTGCTTCCAAAGTTCGAACCCAAGTCTGAAATTAGCGTCCATAAAAATCATGATTTTTTTAAAAATACAACTTTACTGAGATTTTGTGACTGAATTCGATATGGAGTACAAATTTCATCACGATCTCGAAATTTAAGCCCGTTTGGTCTCATAGAGCCTGAAAAAACTGCTTCCAAAGTTCGAACCCAAGTCTGAAATGAGCATCCATAAAAATCATGATTTTTCGAAATATACAATATTATGGAGATTTTATGACTGAATTCGGTATAGACTACATATTTCATCACAATTCCAAAATTTTAGCCCGTTTGGTCCCATAGAGCCTGAAAAAACTGCTTCCAAAGTTCGAACCCAAGTCTGAAATTAGCGTCCATAAAAATCATGATTTTTCTAAAAATACAACTTTACTGAGATTTTGTGACTGAATTCGATATGGAGTACAAATTTCATCACTATCCCGAAATTTAAGCCCGTTTGGTCTCATAGAAGCTGAAAAAACTGCTTCCAAAGTTCGAACACAAGTCTGAAATTAGCGTCCATAAAAATCATGATTTTTCTAAACATACAACTTTGTGGAGATTTTTTGACTGAAATCAATTTGGACAACGACTTTCATCACTATTCCAAAATTTCAGCCCGTATGGTCCCATAGAGGCTGAAAAAACTGCATCCAAAGTTCGAACCCAAGTCTGAAATTAGCGTCCATAAAAATCATGATTTTTCTAAAAATTCAATTTTATGGAGATTATTTGACAGAATTCGATATGGACTACAAATTTCATCATAATTCCAAAATTTTAGCCTGTTCGGTCTCATAGAAGCTGAAAAAACTGTTCCAAAGTTCGAACCCAAGTCTGAAATTAGCGTCCATAAAAATCATGATTTTTTTAAAAATACAACTTTACTGAGATTTTGTGACTGAATTCGATATGGAGTACAAATTTCATCACGATCTCGAAATTTAAGCCCGTTTGGTCTCATAGAGCCTGAAAAAACTGCTTCCAAAGTTCGAACCCAAGTCTGAAATTAGCATCCATAAAAATCATGATTTTTCTAAATATACAATATTATGGAGATTTTATGACTGAATTCGATATAGACTACATATTTCATCACAATTCCAAAATTTAAGCCCGTTTGGTCCCATAGAGCCTGAAAAAACTGCTTCCAAAGTTCGAACCCAAGTCTGAAAATAGCATCCATAAAAATCATGATTTTTCTAAATATACAATATTATGGAGATTTTATGACTGAATTCGATATAGACTACATATTTCATCACAATTCCAAAATTTTAGCCCGTTTGGTCCCATAGAGCCTGAAAAAACTGCTTCCAAAGTTCGAACCCAAGTCTGAAATTAGCATCCATAAAAATCATGATTTTTCTAAAAATACAACTTTACTGAGATTTTGTGACTGAATTCGATATGGAGTACAAATTTCATCACTATCCCGAAATTTAAGCCCGTTTGGTCTCATAGAAGCTGAAAAAACTGCTTCCAAAGTTCGAACCCAAGTCTGAAATTAGCATCCATAAAAATCATGATTTTTCTAAATATACAATATTATGGAGATTTTATGACTGAATTCGATATAGACTACATATTTCATCACAATTCCAAAATTTAAGCCCGTTTGGTCCCATAGAGCCTGAAAAAACTGCTTCCAAAGTTCGAACCCAAGTCTGAAAATAGCATCCATAAAAATCATGATTTTTCTAAATATACAATATTATGGAGATTTTATGACTGAATTCGATATAGACTACATATTTCATCACAATTCCAAAATTTTAGCCCGTTTGGTCCCATAGAAACTGAAAAAACTGCTTCCAAAGTTCGAACCCAAGTCTGAAATTAGCGTCCATAAAAATCATGATTTTTCTAAATATACAATATAATGGAGATTATTTGACAGAATTCGATATGGACTACAAATTTCATCATAATTCCTAAATTTTACCCTGTTTGGTCTCATAGTAGCTGAAAAAACTGCTTCCAAAGTTCGAACCCAAGTCTGAAATTAGCGTCCATAAAAATCATGATTTTTCTAAAAATACAACTTTACTGAGATTTTGTGACTGAATTCGATATGGAGTACAAATTTCATCACTATCCCGAAATTTAAGCCCGTTTGGTCTCATAGAAGCTGAAAAAACTGCTTCCAAAGTTCGAACACAAGTCTGAAATTAGCGTCCATAAAAATCATGATTTTTCTAAACATACAACTTTGTGGAGATTTTTTGACTGAAATCAATTTGGACAACGACTTTCATCACTATTCCAAAATTTCAGCCCGTATGGTCCCATAGAGGCTGAAAAAACTGCATCCAAAGTTCGAACCCAAAATTAGCGTCCATAAAAATCATGATTTTTCTAAAAATTCAATTTTATGGAGATTATTTGACAGAATTCGATATTGACTACAAATTTCATCATAATTCCTAAATTTTAGCCTGTTTGGTCTCATAGAAGCTGAAAAAACTGCTTCCAAAGTTCGAACCCAAGTCTGAAATTAGCGTCCATAAAAATCATGATTTTTCTAAAAATACAACTTTACTGAGGTTTTGTGACTGAATTCGATATGGAGTACAAATTTCATCACTATCCCGAAATTTAAGCCCGTTTGGTCTCATAGAGCCTGAAAAAACTGCTTCCAAAGTTCGAACCCAAGTCTGAAATTAGCGTCCACAAAAATATTGATTTTTGTAAAAATACAATTTTATGGAGATTATTTGACAGAATTCGATTTGGACAACGACTCTCATCACTATTTGAAAATTTCAGCCCGTTTGGTCCCATAGAAACTGAAAAAACTGCTTCCAAAGTTCGAACCCAAGTCTGAAATTAGCGTCCATAAAAATCATGATTTTTCTAAATATACAATATAATGGAGATTATTTGACAGAATTCGATATGGACTACAAATTTCATCATAATTCCTAAATTTTACCCTGTTTGGACTCATAGTAGCTGAAAAACTGCTTCCAAAGTTCGAACCCAAGTCTGAAATTAGCGTCCATAAAAATCATGATTTTTTTAAAAATACAACTTTACTGAGATTTTGTGACTGAATTCGATATGGAGTACAAATTTCATCACGATCTCGAAATTTAAGCCCGTTTGGTCTCATAGAGCCTGAAAAAACTGCTTCCAAAGTTCGAACCCAAGTCTGAAATTAGCATCCATAAAAATCATGATTTTTCTAAATATACAATATTATGGAGATTTTATGACTGAATTCGATATAGACTACATATTTCATCACAATTCCAAAATTTAAGCCCGTTTGGTCCCATAGAGCCTGAAAAAACTGCTTCCAAAGTTCGAACCCAAGTCTGAAAATAGCATCCATAAAAATCATGATTTTTCTAAATATACAATATTATGGAGATTTTATGACTGAATTCGATATAGACTACATATTTCATCACAATTCCAAAATTTTAGCCCGTTTGGTCCCATAGAGCCTGAAAAAACTGCTTCCAAAGTTCGAACCCAAGTCTGAAATTAGCATCCATAAAAATCATGATTTTTCTAAAAATACAACTTTACTGAGATTTTGTGACTGAATTCGATATGGAGTACAAATTTCATCACTATCCCGAAATTTAAGCCCGTTTGGTCTCATAGAAGCTGAAAAAACTGCTTCCAAAGTTCGAACCCAAGTCTGAAATTAGCATCCATAAAAATCATGATTTTTCTAAATATACAATATTATGGAGATTTTATGACTGAATTCGATATAGACTACATATTTCATCACAATTCCAAAATTTAAGCCCGTTTGGTCCCATAGAGCCTGAAAAAACTGCTTCCAAAGTTCGAACCCAAGTCTGAAAATAGCATCCATAAAAATCATGATTTTTCTAAATATACAATATTATGGAGATTTTATGACTGAATTCGATATAGACTACATATTTCATCACAATTCCAAAATTTTAGCCCGTTTGGTCCCATAGAAACTGAAAAAACTGCTTCCAAAGTTCGAACCCAAGTCTGAAATTAGCGTCCATAAAAATCATGATTTTTCTAAATATACAATATAATGGAGATTATTTGACAGAATTCGATATGGACTACAAATTTCATCATAATTCCTAAATTTTAGCCTGTTTGGTCTCATAGTAGCTGAAAAGACTGCTTCCAAAGTTCGAACCCAAGTCTGAAATAAGCGTCCATAAAAATCATGATTTTTTTAAAAATACAACTTTACTGAGATTTTGTGACTGAATTCGATATGGAGTACAAATTTCATCACGATCTCGAAATTTAAGCCCGTTTGGTCTCATAGAGCCTGAAAAAACTGCTTCCAAAGTTCGAACCCAAGTCTGAAATTAGCATCCATAAAAATCATGATTTTTCTAAATATACAATATTATGGAGATTTTATGACTGAATTCGATATAGACTACATATTTCATCACAATTCCAAAATTTTAGCCCGTTTGGTCTCATAGAAGCTGAAAAAACTGCTTCCAAAGTTCGAACCCAAGTCTGAAATTAGCGTCCATAAAAATCATGATTTTTCTAAAAATACAACTTTACTGAGATTTTGTGACTGAATTCGATATGGAGTACAAATTTCATCACTATCCCGAAATTTAAGCCCGTTTGGTCTCATAGAAGCTGAAAAAACTGCTTCCAAAGTTCGAACACAAGTCTGAAATTAGCGTCCATAAAAATCATGATTTTTCTAAACATAAAACTTTGTGGAGATTTTTTGACTGAAATCAATTTGGACAACGACTTTCATCACTATTCCAAAATTTCAGCCCGTATGGTCCCATAGAGGCTGAAAAAACTGCATCCAAAGTTCGAACCCAAAATTAGCGTCCATAAAAATCATGATTTTTCTAAAAATTCAATTTTATGGAGATTATTTGACAGAATTCGATATGGACTACAAATTTCATCATAATTCCTAAATTTTAGCCTGTTTGGTCTCATAGAAGCTGAAAAAACTGCTTCCAAAGTTCGAACCCAAGTCTGAAATTAGCGTCCATAAAAATCATGATTTTTCTAAAAATACAACTTTACTGAGATTTTGTGACTGAATTCGATATGGAGTACAAATTTCATCACTATCCCGAAATTTAAGCCCGTTTGGTCTCATAGAGCCTGAAAAAACTGCTTCCAAAGTTCGAACCCAAGTCTGAAATTAGCGTCCACAAAAATATTGATTTTTGTAAAAATACAATTTTATGGAGATTATTTGACAGAATTCGATTTGGACAACGACTCTCATCACTATTTGAAAATTTCAGCCCGTTTGGTCCCATAGAAACTGAAAAAACTGCTTCCAAAGTTCGAACCCAAGTCTGAAATTAGCGTCCATAAAAATCATGATTTTTCTAAATATACAATATAATGGAGATTATTTGACAGAATTCGATATGGACTACAAATTTCATCATAATTCCTAAATTTTACCCTGTTTGGACTCATAGTAGCTGAAAAACTGCTTCCAAAGTTCGAACCCAAGTCTGAAATTAGCGTCCATAAAAATCATGATTTTTTTAAAAATACAACTTTACTGAGATTTTGTGACTGAATTCGATATGGAGTACAAATTTCATCACGATCTCGAAATTTATGCCCGTTTGGTCTCATAGAGCCTGAAAAAACTGCTTCCAAAGTTCGAACCCAAGTCTGAAATTAGCATCCATAAAAATCATGATTTTTCTAAATATACAATATTATGGAGATTTTATGACTGAATTCGATATAGACTACATATTTCATCACAATTCCAAAATTTTAGCCCGTTTGGTCCCATAGAGCCTGAAAAAACTGCTTCCAAAGTTCGAACCCAAGTCTGAAATAAGCGTCCATAAAAATAGTGATTTTTTTAAAAATACAACTTTACTGAGATTTTGTGACTGAATTCGATATGGAGTACAAATTTCATCACGATCTCGAAATTTAAGGCCGTTTGGTCTCATAGAGCCTGAAAAAACTGCTTCCAAAGTTCGAACCCAAGTCTGAAATTAGCATCCATAAAAATCATGATTTTTCTAAATATACAATATTATGGAGATTTTATGACTGAATTCGATATAGACTACATATTTCATCACAATTCCAAAATTTTAGCCCGTTTGGTCCCATAGAGCCTGAAAAAACTGCTTCCAAAGTTCGAACCCAAGTCTGAAATTAGCATCCATAAAAATCATGATTTTTCTAAATATACAATATTATGAAAATTTTATGACTGAATTCGATATAGACTACATATTTCATCACAATTCCAAAATTTTAGCCCGTTTGGTCCCATAGAGCCTGAAAAAACTGCTTCCAAAGTTCGAACCCAAGTCTGAAATTAGCGTCCATAAAAATCATGATTTTTCTAAAAATACAACTTTACTGAGATTTTGTGACTGAATTCGATATGGAGTACAAATTTCATCACTATCCCGAAATTAAAGCCCGTTTGGTCTCATAGAAGCTGAAAAAACTGCTTCCAAAGTTCGAACACAAGTCTGAAATTAGCGTCCATAAAAATCATGATTTTTCTAAACATACAACTTTGTGGAGATTTTTTGACTGAAATCAATTTGGACAACGACTTTCATCACTATTCCAAAATTTCAGCCCGTATGGTCCCATAGAGGCTGAAAAAACTGCATCCAAAGTTCGAACACAAGTCTGAAATTAGCGTCCATAAAAATCATGATTTTTCTAAATATACAATATTATGGAGATTTTATGACTGAATTCGATATAGACTACATATTTCATCACAATTCCAAAATTTTAGCCCGTTTGGTCCCATAGAGCCTGAAAAAACTGCTTCCAAAGTTCGAACCCAAGTCTGAAATTAGCATCCATAAAAATCATGATTTTTCTAAATATACAATATTATGGAGATTTTATGACTGAATTCGATATAGACTACATATTTCATCACAATTCCAAAATTTAAGCCCGTTTGGTCTCATAGAAGCTGAAAAAACTGCTTCCAAAGTTCGAACACAAGTCTGAAATTAGCGTCCATAAAAATCATGATTTTTCTAAACATACAACTTTGTGGAGATTTTTTGACTGAAATCAATTTGGACAACGACTTTCATCACTATTCCAAAATTTCAGCCCGTATGGTCCCATAGAGGCTGAAAAAACTGCATCCAAAGTTCGAACCCAAGTCTGAAATTAGCGTCCATAAAAATCATGATTTTTCTTAAAATTCAATTTTATGGAGATTATTTGACAGAATTCGATATGGAGTACAAATTTCATCACTATCCCGAAATTTAAGCCCGTTTGGTCTCATAGAGCCTGAAAAAACTGCTTCCAAAGTTCGAACCCAAGTCTGAAATTAGTGTCCACAAAAATATTGATTTTTGTAAAAATACAATTTTATGGAGATTATTTGACAGAATTCGATTTGGACAACGACTCTCATCACTATTTGAAAATTTCAGCCCGTTTGGTCCCATAGAAACTGAAAAAACTGCTTCCAAAGTTCGAACCCAAGTCTGAAATTAGCGTCCATAAAAATCATGATTTTTCTAAATATACAATATAATGGAGATTATTTGACAGAATTCAATATGGACTACAAATTTCATCATAATTCCTAAATTTTAGCCTGTTTGGTCTCATAGTAGCTGAAAAGACTGCTTCCAAAGTTCGAACCCAAGTCTGAAATAAGCGTCCATAAAAATCATGATTTTTTTAAAAATACAACTTTACTGAGATTTTGTGACTGAATTCGATATGGAGTACAAATTTCATCACGATCTCGAAATTTAAGCCCGTTTGGTCTCATAGAAGCTGAAAAAACTGCTTCCAAAGTTCGAACACAAGTCTGAAATTAGCGTCCATAAAAATCATGATTTTTCTAAACATACAACTTTGTGGAGATTTTTTGACTGAAATCAATTTGGACAACGACTTTCATCACTATTCCAAAATTTCAGCCCGTATGGTCCCATAGAGGCTGAAAAAACTGCATCCAAAGTTCGAACCCAAGTCTGAAATTAGCGTCCATAAAAATCATGATTTTTCTTAAAATTCAATTTTATGGAGATTATTTGACAGAATTCGATATGGACTACAAATTTCATCATAATTCCTAAATTTAAGCCTGTTTGGTCTCATAGAAGCTGAAAAAACTGCTTCCAAAGTTCGAACCCAAGTCTGAAATTAGCGTCCATAAAAATCATGATTTTTCTAAAAATACAACTTTACTGAGATTTTGTGACTGAATTCGATATGGAGTACAAATTTCATCACTATCCCGAAATTTAAGCCCGTTTGGTCTCATAGAGCCTGAAAAAACTGCTTCCAAAGTTCGAACCCAAGTCTGAAATTAGTGTCCACAAAAATATTGATTTTTGTAAAAATACAATTTTATGGAGATTATTTGACAGAATTCGATTTGGACAACGACTCTCATCACTATTTGAAAATTTCAGCCCGTTTGGTCCCATAGAAACTGAAAAAACTGCTTCCAAAGTTCGAACCCAAGTCTGAAATTAGCGTCCATAAAAATCATGATTTTTCTAAATATACAATATAATGGAGATTATTTGACAGAATTCAATATGGACTACAAATTTCATCATAATTCCTAAATTTTAGCCTGTTTGGTCTCATAGTAGCTGAAAAGACTGCTTCCAAAGTTCGAACCCAAGTCTGAAATAAGCGTCCATAAAAATCATGATTTTTTTAAAAATACAACTTTACTGAGATTTTGTGACTGAATTCGATATGGAGTACAAATTTCATCACGATCTCGAAATTTAAGCCCGTTTGGTCTCATAGAGCCTGAAAAAACTGCTTCCAAAGTTCGAACCCAAGTCTGAAATTAGCGTCCATAAAAATCATGATTTTTTTAAAAATACAACTTTACTGAGATTTTGTAACTGAATTCGATATGGAGTACAAATTTCATCACGATCTCGAAATTTAAGCCCGTTTGGTCTCATAGAGCCTGAAAAAACTGCTTCCAAAGTTCGAACCCAAGTCTGAAATTAGCGTCCATGAAAATCATGATTTTTTTAAAAATACAACTTTACTGAGATTTTGTAACTGAATTCGATATGGAGTACAAATTTCATCACTATCCCGAAATTTAAGCCCGTTTGGTCTCATAGAGCCTGAAAAAACTGCTTCCAAAGTTCGAACCCAAGTCTGAAATTAGCGTCCACAAAAATATTGATTTTTGTAAAAATACAATTTTATGGAGATTATTTGACAGAATTCGATTTGGACAACGACTCTCATCACTATTTGAAAATTTCAGCCCGTTTGGTCCCATAGAGACTGAAAAAACTGCTTCCAAAGTTCGAACCCAAGTCTGAAATTAGCGTCCATAAAAATCATGATTTTTCTAAATATACAATATAATGGAGATTATTTGACAGAATTCGATATGGACTACAAATTTCATCATAATTCCTAAATTTTACCCTGTTTGGTCTCATAGTAGCTGAAAAAACTGCTTCCAAAGTTCGAACCCAAGTCTGAAATTAGCGTCCATAAAAATCATGATTTTTCTAAAAATACAACTTTACTGAGATTTTGTGACTGAATTCGATATGGAGTAAAAATTTCATCACTATCCCGAAATTTAAGCCCGTTTGGTCTCATAGAAGCTGAAAAAACTGCTTCCAAAGTTCGAACACAAGTCTGAAATTAGCGTCCATAAAAATCATGATTTTTCTAAACATACAACTTTGTGGAGATTTTTTGACTGAAATCAATTTGGACAACGACTTTCATCACTATTCCAAAATTTCAGCCCGTATGGTCCCATAGAGGCTGAAAAAACTGCATCCAAAGTTCGAACCCAAAATTAGCGTCCATAAAAATCATGATTTTTCTAAAAATTCAATTTTATGGAGATTATTTGACAGAATTCGATATTGACTACAAATTTCATCATAATTCCTAAATTTTAGCCTGTTTGGTCTCATAGAAGCTGAAAAAACTGCTTCCAAAGTTCGAACCCAAGTCTGAAATTAGCGTCCATAAAAATCATGATTTTTCTAAATATACAATATTATGGAGATTTTATGACTGAATTCGATATAGACTACATATTTCATCACAATTCCAAAATTTTAGCCCGTTTGGTCTCATAGAAGCTGAAAAAACTGCTTCCAAAGTTCGAACCCAAGTCTGAAATTAGCGTCCATAAAAATCATGATTTTTCTAAAAATACAACTTTACTGAGATTTTGTGACTGAATTCGATATGGAGTACAAATTTCATCACTATCCCGAAATTTAAGCCCGTTTGGTCTCATAGAGCCTGAAAAAACTGCTTCCAAAGTTCGAACCCAAGTCTGAAATTAGCGTCCACAAAAATATTGATTTTTGTAAAAATACAATTTTATGGAGATTATTTGACAGAATTCGATTTGGACAACGACTCTCATCACTATTTGAAAATTTCAGCCCGTTTGGTCCCATAGAAACTGAAAAAACTGCTTCCAAAGTTCGAACCCAAGTCTGAAATTAGCGTCCATAAAAATCATGATTTTTCTAAATATACAATATAATGGAGATTATTTGACAGAATTCGATATGGACTACAAATTTCATCATAATTCCTAAATTTTACCCTGTTTGGACTCATAGTAGCTGAAAAACTGCTTCCAAAGTTCGAACCCAAGTCTGAAATTAGCGTCCATAAAAATCATGATTTTTTTAAAAATACAACTTTACTGAGATTTTGTGACTGAATTCGATATGGAGTACAAATTTCATCACGATCTCGAAATTTATGCCCGTTTGGTCTCATAGAGCCTGAAAAAACTGCTTCCAAAGTTCGAACCCAAGTCTGAAATTAGCATCCATAAAAATCATGATTTTTCTAAATATACAATATTATGGAGATTTTATGACTGAATTCGATATAGACTACATATTTCATCACAATTCCAAAATTTTAGCCCGTTTGGTCCCATAGAGCCTGAAAAAACTGCTTCCAAAGTTCGAACCCAAGTCTGAAATAAGCGTCCATAAAAATAGTGATTTTTTTAAAAATACAACTTTACTGAGATTTTGTGACTGAATTCGATATGGAGTACAAATTTCATCACGATCTCGAAATTTAAGGCCGTTTGGTCTCATAGAGCCTGAAAAAACTGCTTCCAAAGTTCGAACCCAAGTCTGAAATTAGCATCCATAAAAATCATGATTTTTCTAAATATACAATATTATGGAGATTTTATGACTGAATTCGATATAGACTACATATTTCATCACAATTCCAAAATTTTAGCCCGTTTGGTCCCATAGAGCCTGAAAAAACTGCTTCCAAAGTTCGAACCCAAGTCTGAAATTAGCATCCATAAAAATCATGATTTTTCTAAATATACAATATTATGAAAATTTTATGACTGAATTCGATATAGACTACATATTTCATCACAATTCCAAAATTTTAGCCCGTTTGGTCCCATAGAGCCTGAAAAAACTGCTTCCAAAGTTCGAACCCAAGTCTGAAATTAGCGTCCATAAAAATCATGATTTTTCTAAAAATACAACTTTACTGAGATTTTGTGACTGAATTCGATATGGAGTACAAATTTCATCACTATCCCGAAATTAAAGCCCGTTTGGTCTCATAGAAGCTGAAAAAACTGCTTCCAAAGTTCGAACACAAGTCTGAAATTAGCGTCCATAAAAATCATGATTTTTCTAAACATACAACTTTGTGGAGATTTTTTGACTGAAATCAATTTGGACAACGACTTTCATCACTATTCCAAAATTTCAGCCCGTATGGTCCCATAGAGGCTGAAAAAACTGCATCCAAAGTTCGAACACAAGTCTGAAATTAGCGTCCATAAAAATCATGATTTTTCTAAATATACAATATTATGGAGATTTTATGACTGAATTCGATATAGACTACATATTTCATCACAATTCCAAAATTTTAGCCCGTTTGGTCCCATAGAGCCTGAAAAAACTGCTTCCAAAGTTCGAACCCAAGTCTGAAATTAGCATCCATAAAAATCATGATTTTTCTAAATATACAATATTATGGAGATTTTATGACTGAATTCGATATAGACTACATATTTCATCACAATTCCAAAATTTAAGCCCGTTTGGTCTCATAGAAGCTGAAAAAACTGCTTCCAAAGTTCGAACACAAGTCTGAAATTAGCGTCCATAAAAATCATGATTTTTCTAAACATACAACTTTGTGGAGATTTTTTGACTGAAATAAATTTGGACAACGACTTTCATCACTATTCCAAAATTTCAGCCCGTATGGTCCCATAGAGGCTGAAAAAACTGCATCCAAAGTTCGAACACAAGTCTGAAATTAGCGTCCATAAAAATCATGATTTTTCTAAAAATTCAATTTTATGGAGATTATTTGACAGAATTCGATATGGACTACAAATTTCATCATAATTCCTAAATTTTAGCCTGTTTCGTCTCATAGAAGCTGAAAAAACTGCTTCCAAAGTTCGAACCCAAGTCTGAAATTAGCGTCCATAAAAATCATGATTTTTCTAAATATACAATATAATGGAGATTATTTGACAGAATTCAATATGGACTACAAATTTCATCATAATTCCTAAATTTTAGCCTGTTTGGTCTCATAGTAGCTGAAAAGACTGCTTCCAAAGTTCGAACCCAAGTCTGAAATAAGCGTCCATAAAAATCATGATTTTTTTAAAAATACAACTTTACTGAGATTTTGTGACTGAATTCGATATGGAGTACAAATTTCATCACGATCTCGAAATTTAAGCCCGTTTGGTCTCATAGAGCCTGAAAAAACTGCTTCCAAAGTTCGAACCCAAGTCTGAAATTAGCGTCCATAAAAATCATGATTTTTTTAAAAATACAACTTTACTGAGATTTTGTAACTGAATTCGATATGGAGTACAAATTTCATCACGATCTCGAAATTTAAGCCCGTTTGGTCTCATAGAGCCTGAAAAAACTGCTTCCAAAGTTCGAACCCAAGTCTGAAATTAGCGTCCATGAAAATCATGATTTTTTTAAAAATACAACTTTACTGAGATTTTGTAACTGAATTCGATATGGAGTACAAATTTCATCACTATCCCGAAATTTAAGCCCGTTTGGTCTCATAGAGCCTGAAAAAACTGCTTCCAAAGTTCGAACCCAAGTCTGAAATTAGCGTCCACAAAAATATTGATTTTTGTAAAAATACAATTTTTTGGAGATTATTTGACAGAATTCGATTTGGACAACGACTCTAATCACAATTTTAAAATTTCAGCCCGTTTGGTCCCATAGAAACTGAAAAAACTGCTTCCAAAGTTCGAACCCAAGTCTGAAATTAGCGTCCATAAAAATCATGATTTTTCTAAATATACAATATAATGGAGATTATTTGACAGAATTCGATATGGACTACAAATTTCATCATAATTCCTAAATTTTACCCTGTTTGGTCTCATAGTAGCTGAAAAAACTGCTTCCAAAGTTCGAACCCAAGTCTGAAATTAGCGTCCATAAAAATCATGATTTTTCTAAAAATACAACTTTACTGAGATTTTGTGACTGAATTCGATATGGAGTACAAATTTCATCACTATCCCGAAATTTAAGCCCGTTTGGTCTCATAGAAGCTGAAAAAACTGCTTCCAAAGTTCGAACACAAGTCTGAAATTAGCGTCCATAAAAATCATGATTTTTCTAAACATACAACTTTGTGGAGATTTTTTGACTGAAATCAATTTGGACAACGACTTTCATCACTATTCCAAAATTTCAGCCCGTATGGTCCCATAGAGGCTGAAAAAACTGCATCCAAAGTTCGAACCCAAAATTAGCGTCCATAAAAATCATGATTTTTCTAAAAATTCAATTTTATGGAGATTATTTGACAGAATTCGATATTGACTACAAATTTCATCATAATTCCTAAATTTTAGCCTGTTTGGTCTCATAGAAGCTGAAAAAACTGCTTTAAAGTTCGAACCCAAGTCTGAAATTAGCGTCCATAAAAATCATGATTTTTCTAAAAATACAACTTTACTGAGGTTTTGTGACTGAATTCGATATGGAGTACAAATTTCATCACTATCCCGAAATTTAAGCCCGTTTGGTCTCATAGAGCCTGAAAAAACTGCTTCCAAAGTTCGAACCCAAGTCTGAAATTAGCGTCCATAAAAATCATGATTTTTCTAAAAATACAACTTTACTGAGATTTTGTGACTGAATTCGATATGGAGTACAAATTTCATCACTATCCCGAAATTTAAGCCCGTTTGGTCTCATAGAAGCTGAAAAAACTGCTTCCAAAGTTCGAACACAAGTCTGAAATTAGCGTCCATAAAAATCATGATTTTTCTAAACATACAACTTTGTGGAGATTTTTTGACTGAAATCAATTTGGACAACGACTTTCATCACTATTCCAAAATTTCAGCCCGTATGGTCCCATAGAGGCTGAAAAAACTGCATCCAAAGTTCGAACCCAAAATTAGCGTCCATAAAAATCATGATTTTTCTAAAAATTCAATTTTATGGAGATTATTTGACAGAATTCGATATTGACTACAAATTTCATCATAATTCCTAAATTTTAGCCTGTTTGGTCTCATAGAAGCTGAAAAAACTGCTTCCAAAGTTCGAACCCAAGTCTGAAATTAGCGTCCATAAAAATCATGATTTTTCTAAAAATACAACTTTACTGAGGTTTTGTGACTGAATTCGATATGGAGTACAAATTTCATCACTATCCCGAAATTTAAGCCCGTTTGGTCTCATAGAGCCTGAAAAAACTGCTTCCAAAGTTCGAACCCAAGTCTGAAATTAGCGTCCACAAAAATATTGATTTTTGTAAAAATACAATTTTATGGAGATTATTTGACAGAATTCGATTTGGACAACGACTCTCATCACTATTTGAAAATTTCAGCCCGTTTGGTCCCATAGAAACTGAAAAAACTGCTTCCAAAGTTCGAACCCAAGTCTGAAATTAGCGTCCATAAAAATCATGATTTTTCTAAATATACAATATAATGGAGATTATTTGACAGAATTCGATATGGACTACAAATTTCATCATAATTCCTAAATTTTAGCCTGTTTGGTCTCATAGTAGCTGAAAAGACTGCTTCCAAAGTTCGAACCCAAGTCTGAAATAAGCGTCCATAAAAATCATGATTTTTTTAAAAATACAACTTTACTGAGATTTTGTGACTGAATTCCATATGGAGTACAAATTTCATCACGATCTCGAAATTTAAGCCCGTTTGGTCTCATAGAGCCTGAAAAAACTGCTTCCAAAGTTCGAACCCAAGTCTGAAATTAGCATCCATAAAAATCATGATTTTTCTAAATATACAATATTATGGAGATTTTATGACTGAATTCGATATAGACTACATATTTCATCACAATTCCAAAATTTTAGCCCGTTTGGTCCCATAGAGCCTGAAAAAACAGCTTCCAAAGTTCGAACCCAAGTCTGAAATTAGCGTCCATAAAAATCATGATTTTTCTAAAAATACAACTTTACTGAGATTTTGTGACTGAATTCGATATGGAGTACAAATTTCATCACTATCCCGAAATTTAAGCCCGTTTGGTCTCATAGAAGCTGAAAAAACTGCTTCCAAAGTTCGAACACAAGTCTGAAATTAGCGTCCATAAAAATCATGATTTTTCTAAACATAAAACTTTGTGGAGATTTTTTGACTGAAATCAATTTGGACAACGACATTCATCACTATTCCAAAATTTCAGCCCGTATGGTCCCATAGAGGCTGAAAAAACTGCATCCAAAGTTCGAACCCAAAATTAGCGTCCATAAAAATCATGATTTTTCTAAAAATTCAATTTTATGGAGATTATTTGACAGAATTCGATATGGACTACAAATTTCATCATAATTCCTAAATTTTAGCCTGTTTGGTCTCATAGAAGCTGAAAAAACTGCTTCCAAAGTTCGAACCCAAGTCTGAAATTAGCGTCCATAAAAATCATGATTTTTCTAAAAATACAACTTTACTGAGATTTTGTGACTGAATTCGATATGGAGTACAAATTTCATCACTATCCCGAAATTTAAGCCCGTTTGGTCTCATAGAGCCTGAAAAAACTGCTTCCAAAGTTCGAACCCAAGTCTGAAATTAGCGTCCACAAAAATATTGATTTTTGTAAAAATACAATTTTATGGAGATTATTTGACAGAATTCGATTTGGACAACGACTCTCATCACTATTTGAAAATTTCAGCCCGTTTGGTCCCATAGAAACTGAAAAAACTGCTTCCAAAGTTCGAACCCAAGTCTGAAATTAGCGTCCATAAAAATCATGATTTTTCTAAATATACAATATAATGGAGATTATTTGACAGAATTCGATATGGACTACAAATTTCATCATAATTCCTAAATTTTACCCTGTTTGGACTCATAGTAGCTGAAAAACTGCTTCCAAAGTTCGAACCCAAGTCTGAAATTAGCGTCCATAAAAATCATGATTTTTTTAAAAATACAACTTTACTGAGATTTTGTGACTGAATTCGATATGGAGTACAAATTTCATCACGATCTCGAAATTTATGCCCGTTTGGTCTCATAGAGCCTGAAAAAACTGCTTCCAAAGTTCGAACCCAAGTCTGAAATTAGCATCCATAAAAATCATGATTTTTCTAAATATACAATATAATGGAGATTTTATGACTGAATTCGATATAGACTACATATTTCATCACAATTCCAAAATTTTAGCCCGTTTGGTCCCATAGAGCCTGAAAAAACTGCTTCCAAAGTTCGAACCCAAGTCTGAAATAAGCGTCCATAAAAATAGTGATTTTTTTAAAAATACAACTTTACTGAGATTTTGTGACTGAATTCGATATGGAGTACAAATTTCATCACGATCTCGAAATTTAAGGCCGTTTGGTCTCATAGAGCCTGAAAAAACTGCTTCCAAAGTTCGAACCCAAGTCTGAAATTAGCATCCATAAAAATCATGATTTTTCTAAATATACAATATTATGGAGATTTTATGACTGAATTCGATATAGACTACATATTTCATCACAATTCCAAAATTTTAGCCCGTTTGGTCCCATAGAGCCTGAAAAAACTGCTTCCAAAGTTCGAACCCAAGTCTGAAATTAGCATCCATAAAAATCATGATTTTTCTAAATATACAATATTATGAAAATTTTATGACTGAATTCGATATAGACTACATATTTCATCACAATTCCAAAATTTTAGCCCGTTTGGTCCCATAGAGCCTGAAAAAACTGCTTCCAAATTTCGAACCCAAGTCTGAAATTAGCGTCCATAAAAATCATGATTTTTCTAAAAATACAACTTTACTGAGATTTTGTGACTGAATTCGATATGGAGTACAAATTTCATCACTATCCCGAAATTAAAGCCCGTTTGGTCTCATAGAAGCTGAAAAAACTGCTTCCAAAGTTCGAACACAAGTCTGAAATTAGCGTCCATAAAAATCATGATTTTTCTAAACATACAACTTTGTGGAGATTTTTTGACTGAAATCAATTTGGACAACGACTTTCATCACTATTCCAAAATTTCAGCCCGTATGGTCCCATAGAGGCTGAAAAAACTGCATCCAAAGTTCGAACCCAAGTCTGAAATTAGCGTCCATAAAAATCATGATTTTTCTAAAAATTCAATTTTATGGAGATTATTTGACAGAATTCGATATGGACTACAAATTTCATCATAATTCCAAAATTTTAGCCTGTTTGGTCTCATAGTAGCTGAAAAAACTGCTTCCAAAGTTCGAACCCAAGTCTGAAATTAGCGTCCATAAAAATCATGATTTTTTTAAAAATACAACTTTACTGAGATTTTGTGACTGAATTCGATATGGAGTACAAATTTCATCACGATCTCGAAATTTATGCCCGTTTGGTCTCATAGAGCCTGAAAAAACTGCTTCCAAAGTTCGAACCCAAGTCTGAAATTAGCATCCATAAAAATCATGATTTTTCTAAATATACAATATTATGGAGATTTTATGACTGAATTCGATATAGACTACATATTTCATCACAATTCCAAAATTTTAGCCCGTTTGGTCCCATAGAGCCTGAAAAAACTGCTTCCAAAGTTCGAACCCAAGTCTGAAATTAACGTCCATAAAAATAGTGATTTTTTTAAAAATACAACTTTACTGAGATTTTGTGACTGAATTCGATATGGAGTACAAATTTCATCACGATCTCGAAATTTAAGGCCGTTTGGTCTCATAGAGCCTGAAAAAACTGCTTCCAAAGTTCGAACCCAAGTCTGAAATTAGCATCCATAAAAATCATGATTTTTCTAAATATACAATATTATGGAGATTTTATGACTGAATTCGATATAGACTACATATTTCATCACAATTCCAAAATTTTAGCCCGTTTGGTCCCATAGAGCCTGAAAAAACTGCTTCCAAAGTTCGAACCCAAGTCTGAAATTAGCATCCATAAAAATCATGATTTTTCTAAATATACAATATTATGGAGATTTTATGACTGAATTCGATATAGACTACATATTTCATCACAATTCCAAAATTTTAGCCCGTTTGGTCCCATAGAGCCTGAAAAAACTGCTTCCAAAGTTCGAACCCAAGTCTGAAATTAGCGTCCATAAAAATCATGATTTTTCTAAAAATACAACTTTACTGAGATTTTGTGACTGAATTCGATATGGAGTACAAATTTCATCACTATCCCGAAATTTAAGCCCGTTTGGTCTCATAGAAGCTGAAAAAACTGCTTCCAAAGTTCGAACACAAGTCTGAAATTAGCGTCCATAAAAATCATGATTTTTCTAAACATTCAACTTTGTGGAGATTTTTTGACTGAAATCAATTTGGACAACGACTTTCATCACTATTCCAAAATTTCAGCCCGTATGGTCCCATAGAGGCTGAAAAAACTGCATCCAAAGTTCGAACCCAAGTCTGAAATTAGCGTCCATAAAAATCATGATTTTTCTAAAAATTCAATTTTATGGAGATTATTTGACAGAATTCGATATGGACTACAAATTTCATCATAATTCCAAAATTTTAGCCTGTTCGGTCTCATAGAAGCTGAAAAAACTGCTTCCAAAGTTCGAACCCAAGTCTGAAATTAGCGTCCATAAAAATCATGATTTTTTTAAAAATACAACTTTACTGAGATTTTGTGACTGAATTCGATATGGAGTACAAATTTCATCACGATCTCGAAATTTAAGCCCGTTTGGTCTCATAGAGCCTGAAAAAACTGCTTCCAAAGTTCGAACCCAAGTCTGAAATTAGCATCCATAAAAATCATGATTTTTCTAAATATACAATATTATGGAGATTTTATGACTAAATTCGATATAGACTACATATTTCATCACAATTCCAAAATTTTAGCCCTTTTGGTCCCATAGAGCCTGAAAAAACTGCTTCCAAAGTTCGAACCCAAGTCTGAAATTAGCATCCATAAAAATCATGATTTTTCTAAATATACAATATTATGGAGATTTTATGACTGAATTCGATATAGACTACATATTTCATCACAATTCCAAAATTTTAGCCCGTTTGGTCCCATAGAGACTGAAAAAACTGCTTCCAAAGTTCGAACCCAAGTCTGAAATTAGCGTCCATAAAAATCATGATTTTTCTTAAAATACAACTTTATTGAGATTTTGTGACTGAATTCGATATGGAGTACAAATTTCATCACTATCCCGAAATTTAAGCCCGTTTGGTCTCATAGAGCCTGAAAAAACTGCTTCCAAAGTTCGAACCCAAGTCTGAAATTAGCGTCCATAAAAATCATGATTTTTCTTAAAATACAACTTTATTGAGATTTTGTGACTGAATTCGATATGGAGTACAAATTTCATCACTATCCCGAAATTTAAGCCCGTTTGGTCTCATAGAGCCTGAAAAAACTGCTTCCAAAGTTCGAACCCAAGTCTGAAATAAGCGTCCACAAAAATATTGATTTTTGTAAAAATACAATTTTATGAAGATTATTTGACAGAATTCGATTTGGACAACGACTCTCATCACTATTTTCTAAATATACAATATTATGGAGATTTTTTGACTGAATTCGATATAGACTACATATTTCATCACAATTTTAAAATTTTAGCCCGTTTGGTCCCATAGAGCCTGAAAAAACTGCTTCCAAAGTTTGAACCTAAGTCTGAAATTAGCATCCATAAAAATCATGATTTTTCTAAAAATACAACTTTACTGAGATTTTGTGACTGAATTCGATATGGAGTACAAATTTCATCACTATCCCGAAATTTAAGCCCGTTTGGTTCCATAGAGCCTGAAAAAACTACTTCCAAAGTTCGAACCCAAGTCTGAAATTAGCGTCCATAAAAATCATGATTTTTCTATACATACAGATTGTGGAGATTTTTTGACTGAAATCAATTTGGACAACGACTTTCATCACTATTCCTAAATTTCAGCCCGTATGGTCCCATAGAGGCTGAAAAAACTGCATCCAAAGTTCGAACCCAAGTCTGAAATTAGCGTCCATAAAAATCATGATATTTCTAAATATACAATATTATGGAGATTTTATGACTGAATTCGATATAGACTACATATTTCATCACAATTCCAAAATTTTAGCCCGTTTGGTCCCATAGAGCCTGAAAAAACTGCTTCCAAAGTTCGAACCCAAGTCTGAAATTAGCGTCCATAAAAATCATGATTTTTCTAAAAATACAACTTTACTGAGATTTTGTGACTGAATTCGATATGGAGTACAAATTTCATCACTATCCCGAAATTTAAGCCCGTTTGGTTCCATAGAGCCTGAAAAAACTACTTCCAAAGTTCGAACCCAAGTCTGAAATTAGCGTCCATAAAAATCATGATTTTTCTATACATACAGATTGTGGAGATTTTTTGACTGAAATCAATTTGGACAACGACTTTCATCACTATTCCTAAATTTCAGCCCGTATGGTCCCATAGAGGCTGAAAAAACTGCATCCAAAGTTCGAACCCAAGTCTGAAATTAGCGTCCATAAAAATCATGATTTTTCTAAAAATACAATTTTATGGAGATTATTTGACAGAATTCGATATGGACTACAAATTTCATCATAATTCCAAAATTTTAGCCTGTTTGGTCTCATAGAAGCTGAAAAAACTGCTTCCAAAGTTCGAACCCAAGTCTGAAATTAGCGTCCATAAAAATCATGATTTTTCTAAAAATACAACTTAACTGAGATTTTGTGACTGAATTCGATATGGAGTACAAATTTCATCACTATCCCGAAATTTAAGCCCGTTTGGTTCCATAGAGCCTGAAAAAACTACTTCCAAAGTTCGAACCCAAGTCTGAAATTAGCGTCCATAAAAATCATGATTTTTCTATACATACAGATTGTGGAGATTTTTTGACTGAAATCAATTTGGACAACGACTTTCATCACTATTCCTAAATTTCAGCCCGTTTGGTCCCATAGAGCCTGAAAAAACAGCTTCCAAAGTTCGAACCCAAGTCTGAAATAAACGTCCATAAAAATCATGATTTTTCTAAAAATACAATTTTATGGAGATTATTTGACAGAATTCGATATGGACTGCAAATTTCATCATAATTCCTAAATTTTAGCCTGTTTGGTCTCATAGAAGCTGAAAAAACTGCTTCCAAAGTTCGAACCAAATTCTGAAATTAGCGTCCTTAAAAATCATGATTTTTCTAAAAATAAGTTTTTACTGAGATTTTGTGACTGAATTCGATATGGAGTACAAATTTCATCACTATCCCGAAATTTAAGCCCGTTTGGTCTCATAGAGCCTGAAAAAACTGCTTCCAAAGTTCGAACCCAAGTCTGAAATTAGCGTCCACAAAAATATTGATTTTTGTAAAAATACAATTTTATGGGGATTATGTGACTGAATTCGATTTGGACAACGACTCTCATCACTATTTGAAAATTTCAGCCCGTTTGGTCCCATAGAGACTGAAAAAACTGCTTCCAAAGTTCGAACCCAAGTCTGAAATTAGCGTCCATAAAAATCATGATTTAACTAAAAATACAACTTTACTGAGATTTTGTGACTGAATTCGATATTGAGTACAAATTTCATCACTATCCCGAAATTTAAGCCCGTTTGGTTTCATAGAGCCTGAAAAAACTGCTTCCAAAGTTCGAACCAGAGTCTGAAATTAGCGTCCATAAAAATCATGATTTTTCTATACATACAGATTGTGGAGACTTTTTGACTGAAATCAATTTGGACAGCGACTTTCATCACTATTCCGAAATTTCAGCCCGTATGGTCCCATAGAGGCTGAAAAAACTGCTTCCAAAGTTCGAACCCAAGTCTGAAATTAGCGTCCATAAGTACATGATTTTTCTAAAAATACAATTTTATGGAGATTATTTGACAGAATTCGATATGGACTACAAATTTCATCATAATTCAAAAATTTAAGCCTGTTTGGTCTCATAGAAGCTGAAAAAACTGCTTCCAAAGTTCGAACCCAAGTCTGAAATTAGCGTCCATAAAAATCATGATTTTTCTAAAAATACAATTTTATGGAGATTATTTGACAGAATTCGATATGGACTACAAATTTCATCATAATTCCAAAATTTTAGCCTGTTTGGTCTCATAGAAGCTGAAAAAACTGCTTCCAAAGTTCGAACCCAAGTCTGAACTTAGCGTCCATAAAAATCATGATTTTTCTAAAAATACAACTTTACTGAGATTTTGTGACTGAATTCGATATGGAGTACAAATTTCATCACTATCCCGAAATTTAAGCCCGTTTGGTCTCATAGAGCCTGAAAAAACTGCTTCCAAAGTTCGAACCCAAGTCTGAAATTAGCGTCCATAAAAATCATGATTTTTCTAAAAATACAATTTTATGGAGATTATTTGACAGAATTCGATATGGACTACAAATTTCATCATAATTCCAAAATTTTAGCCTGTTTGGTCTCATAGAAGCTGAAAAAACTGCTTCCAAAGTTCGAACCCAAGTCTGAACTTAGCGTCCATAAAAATCATGATTTTTCTAAAAATACAACTTTACTGAGATTTTGTGACTGAATTCGATATGGAGTACAAATTTCATCACTATCCCGAAATTTAAGCCCGTTTGGTCTCATAGAGCCTGAAAAAACTGCTTCCAAAGTTCGAACCCAAGTCTGAAATTAGCGTCCATAAAAATCATGATTTTTCTAAAAATTCAATTTTATGGAGATTATTTGACAGAATTCGATATGGACTACAAATTTCATCATAATTCCTAAATTTTAGCCTGTTTGGTCTCATAGAAGCTGAAAAATCTGCTTCCAAAGTTCGAACCCAAGTCTGAAATTAGCGTCCATAAAAATCATGATTTTTCTAAATATACAATATTATGGAGATTTTATGACTGAATTCGATATAGATTACATATTTCATCACTATCCCGAAATTTAAGCCCGTTTGGTCTCATAGAGTCTGAAAAAACTGCTTCCAAAGTTCTAACCCAAGTCTGAAATTAGCGTCCATAAAAATCATGTTTTTTCTATACATACAGATTGTGGAGATTTTTTGACTGAAATCAATTTGGACAACGACTCTTATCACTATTTCAAAATTTCAGCCCGTTTGGTCCCATAGAGACTGAAAAAACTGCTTCCAAAGTTCGAACCCAAGTCTGAAATTAGCGTCCATAAAAATCATGATTTTTCTTAAAATACAACTTTATTGAGATTTTGTGACTGAATTCGATATGGAGTACAAATTTCATCACTATCCCGAAATTTAAGCCCGTTTGGTCTCATAGAGACTGAAAAAACTGCTTCCAAAGTTCGAACCCAAGTCTGAAATTAGCGTCCATAAAAATCATGATTTTTCTTAAAATACAACTTTATTGAGATTTTGTGACTGAATTCGATATGGACTGCAAATTTCATCATAATTCCTAAATTTTAGCCTGTTTGGTCTCATAGAAGCTGAAAAAACTGCTTCCAAAGTTCGAACCAAATTCTGAAATTAGCGTCCTTAAAAATCATGATTTTTCTAAAAATAAGTTTTTACTGAGATTTTGTGACTGAATTCGATATGGAGTACAAATTTCATCACTATCCCGAAATTTAAGCCCGTTTGGTCTCATAGAGCCTGAAAAAACTGCTTCCAAAGTTCGAACCCAAGTCTGAAATTAGCGTCCATAAAAATCATGATTTAACTAAAAATACAACTTTACTGAGATTTTGTGACTGAATTCGATATGGAGTACAAATTTCATCACTATCCCGAAATTTAAGCCCGTTTGGTTCCATAGAGCCTGAAAAAACTACTTCCAAAGTTCGAACACAAGTCTGAAATTAGCGACCATAAAAATCATGATTTTTCTATACATACAGATTGTGGAGATTTTTTGACTGAAATCAATTTGGACAACGACTTTCATCACTATTCCTAAATTTCAGCCCGTTTGGTCCCATAGAGCCTGAAAAAACAGCTTCCAAAGTTCGAACCCAAGTCTGAAATAAACGTCCATAAAAATCATGATTTTTCTAAAAATACAATTTTATGGAGATTATTTGACAGAATTCGATATGGACTGCAAATTTCATCATAATTCCTAAATTTTAGCCTGTTTGGTCTCATAGAAGCTGAAAAAACTGCTTCCAAAGTTCGAACCAAATTCTGAAATTGGCGTCCTTAAAAATCATGATTTTTCTAAAAATAAGACTTTACTAAGATTTTGTGACTGAATTCGATATGGAGTACAAATTTCATCACTATCCCGAAATTTAAGCCCGTTTGGTCTCATAGAGCCTGAAAAAACTGCTTCCAAAGTTCGAACCCAAGTCTGAAATTAGCGTCCACAAAAATATTGATTTTTGTAAAAATACAATTTTATGGGGATTATTTGACAGAATTCGATTTGGACAACGACTCTCATCACTATTTGAAAATTTCAGCCCGTTTGGTCCCATAGAGACTGAAAAAACTGCTTCCAAAGTTCGAACCCAAGTATGAAATTAGCGTCCATAAAAATCATGATTTAACTAAAAATACAACTTTACTGAGATTTTGTGACTGAATTCGATATTGAGTACAAATTTCATCACTATCCCGAAATTTAAGCCCGTTTGGTTTCATAGAGCCTGAAAAAACTGCTTCCAAAGTTCGAACCCAAGTCTGAAATTAGCGTCCACAAAAATATTGATTTTTGTAAAAATACAATTTTATGGAGATTATTTGACAGAATTCGATTTGGACAACAAATCTCATCACAATTTTCTAAATATACAATATTATGGAGATTTTATGACTGAATTCGATATAGACTACATATTTCATCGCAATTCCAAAATTTTAGCCCGTTTGGTCCCATGGAGCCTGAAAAAACAGCTTCCAAAGTTCGAACCCAAGTCTGAAATTAACGTCCATAAAAATTATGATTTTTCTTAAAATACAATTTTATGGAGATTATTTGAGAGAATTCGATATGGAGTACAAATTTCATCACTATTCTAAAATTTCAGCCCGTTTGGTCCCATAGGGCCTGAAAAAATTGCTTCCAAAGTTCGAACACAAGTCTGAAATTAGCGTCCATAAAAATCATGATTTTTTTATACATACAGATTGTGGAGACTTTTTGACTGAAATCAATTTGGACAACGACTTTCATCATTATTCCGAAATTTCAGCCCGTTTGGTCCCATAGAGCCTGAAAAAACAGCTTCCAAAGTTCGAACCCAAGTCTGAAATTAACGTCAATAAAAATTATGATTTTTCTTAAAATACAATTTTATGGAGATTATTTGAGAGAATTCGATATGGAGTACAAATTTCATCACTATTCTAAAATTTCAGCCCGTTTGGTCCCATAGGGCCTGAAAAAATTGCTTCCAAAGTTCGAACACAAGTCTGAAATTAGCGTCCATAAAAATCATGATTTTTCTATACATACAGATTGTGGAGACTTTTTGACTGAAATCAATTTGGACAACGACTTTCATCATTATTCCGAAATTTCAGCCCGTATGGTCCCATAGAGGCTGAAAAAACTGCATCCAAAGTTCGAACCCAAGTCTGAAATTAGCGTCCATAAAAATCATGATTTTTCTAAAAATTCAATTTTATAGAGATTATTTGACAGAATTCGATATGGACTACAAATTTCATCATAATTCCAAAATTTTAGCCTGTTCGGTCTCATAGAAGCTGAAAAAACTGCTTCCAAAGTTCGAACCAAATTCTGAAATTGGCGTCCTTAAAAATCATGATTTTTCTAAAAATAAGACTTTACTAAGATTTTGTGACTGAATTCGATATGGAGTACAAATTTCATCACTATCCCGAAATTTAAGCCCGTTTGGTCTCATAGAGCCTGAAAAAACTGCTTCCAAAGTTCGAACCCAAGTCTGAAATTAGCGTCCACAAAAATATTGATTTTTGTAAAAATACAATTTTATGGGGATTATTTGACAGAATTCGATTTGGACAACGACTCTCATCACTATTTGAAAATTTCAGCCCGTTTGGTCCCATAGAGACTGAAAAAACTGCTTCCAAAGTTCGAACCCAAGTCTGAAATTAGCGTCCATAAAAATCATGATTTAACTAAAAATACAACTTTACTGAGATTTTGTGACTGAATTCGATATTGAGTACAAATTTCATCACTATCCCGAAATTAAAGCCCGTTTGGTTTCATAGAGCCTGAAAAAACTGCTTCCAAAGTTCGAACCCAAGTCTGAAATTAGCGTCCACAAAAATATTGATTTTTGTAAAAATACAATTTTATGGAGATTATTTGACAGAATTCGATTTGGACAACAAATCTCATCACAATTTTCTAAATATACAATATTATGGAGATTTTATGACTGAATTCGATATAGACTACATATTTCATCACAATTTTAAAATTTTAGCCCGTTTGGTCCCATAGAGCCTGAAAAAACTGCTTCCAAAGTTTGAACCTAAGTCTGAAATTAGCATCCATAAAAATCATGATTTTTCTAAAAATACAACTTTACTGAGATTTTGTGACTGAATTCGATATGGAGTACAAATTTCATCACTATCCCGAAATTTAAGCCCGTTTGGTTCCATAGAGCCTGAAAAAACTACTTCCAAAGTTCGAACCCAAGTCTGAAATTAGCGTCCATAAAAATCATGATTTTTCTATACATACAGATTGTGGAGATTTTTTGACTGAAATCAATTTTGACAACGACTTTCATCACTATTCCTAAATTTCAGCCCGTATGGTCCCATAGAGGCTGAAAAAACTGCATCCAAAGTTCGAACCCAAGTCTGAAATTAGCGTCCATAAAAATCATGATATTTCTTAATATACAATATTATGGAGATTTTATGACTGAATTCGATATAGACTACATATTTCATCACAATTCCAAAATTTTAGCCCGTTTGGTCCCATAGAGCCTGAAAAAACAGCTTCCAAAGTTCGAACCCAAGTCTGAAATAAACGTCCATAAAAATCATGATTTTTCTAAAAATACAATTTTATGGAGATTATTTGACAGAATTCGATATGGACTGCAAATTTCATCATAATTCCTAAATTTTAGCCTGTTTGGTCTCATAGAAGCTGAAAAAACTGCTTCCAAAGTTCGAACCAAATTCTGAAATTAGCGTCCTTAAAAATCTTGATTTTTCTAAAAATAAGTTTTTACTGAGATTTTGTGACTGAATTCGATATGGAGTACAAATTTCATCACTATCCCGAAATTTAAGCCCGTTTGGTCTCATAGAGCCTGAAAAAACTGCTTCCAAAGTTCGAACCCAAGTCTGAAATTAGCGTCCACAAAAATATTGATTTTTGTAAAAATACAATTTTATGGGGATTATTTGACAGAATTCGATTTGGACAACGACTCTCATCACTATTTGAAAATTTCAGCCCGTTTGGTCCCATAGAGACTGAAAAAACTGCTTCCAAAGTTCGAACCCAAGTCTGAAATTAGCGTCCATAAAAATCATGATTTAACTAAAAATACAACTTTACTGAGATTTTGTGACTGAATTCGATATTGAGTACAAATTTCATCACTATCCCGAAATTAAAGCCCGTTTGGTTTCATAGAGCCTGAAAAAACTGCTTCCAAAGTTCGAACCCAAGTCTGAAATTAGCGTCCACAAAAATATTGATTTTTGTAAAAATACAATTTTATGGAGATTATTTGACAGAATTCGATTTGGACAACGACTCTCATCACTATTTGAAAATTTCAGCCCGTTTGGTTCCATAGAGACTGAAAAAACTGCTTCCAAAGTTCGAACCCAAGTCTGAAATTAGCGTCCATAAAAATCATGATTTAACTAAAAATACAACTTTACTGAGATTTTGTGACTGAATTCGATATTGAGTACAAATTTCATCACTATCCCGAAATTAAAGCCCGTTTGGTTTCATAGAGCCTGAAAAAACTGCTTCCAAAGTTCGAACCCAAGTCTGAAATTAGCGTCCACAAAAATATTGATTTTTGTAAAAATACAATTTTATGGAGATTATTTGACAGAATTCGATTTGGACAACAAATCTCATCACAATTTTCTAAATATACAATATTATGGAGATTTAATGACTGAATTCGATATAGACTACATATTTCATCACAATTTTAAAATTTTAGCCCGTTTGGTCCCATAGAGCCTGAAAAAACTGCTTCCAAAGTTTGAACCTAAGTCTGAAATTAGCATCCATAAAAATCATGATTTTTCTAAAAATACAACTTTACTGAGATTTTGTGACTGAATTCGATATGGAGTACAAATTTCATCACTATCCCGAAATTTAAGCCCGTTTGGTTCCATAGAGCCTGAAAAAACTACTTCCAAAGTTCGAACCCAAGTCTGAAATTAGCGTCCATAAAAATCATGATTTTTCTATACATACAGATTGTGGAGATTTTTTGACTGAAATCAATTTGGACAACGACTTTCATCGTTATTCCTAAATTTCAGCCCGTATGGTCCCATAGAGGCTGAAAAAACTGCATCCAAAGTTCGAACCCAAGTCTGAAATTAGCGTCCATAAAAATCATGATATTTCTTAATATACAATATTATGGAGATTTTATGACTGAATTCGATATAGACTACATATTTCATCACAATTCCAAAATTTTAGCCCGTTTGGTCCCATAGAGCCTGAAAAAACAGCTTCCAAAGTTCGAACCCAAGTCTGAAATAAACGTCCATAAAAATCATGATTTTTCTAAAAATACAATTTTATGGAGATTATTTGACAGAATTCGATTTGGACAACAAATTTCATCATAATTCCTAAATTTTAGCCTGTTTGGTCTCATAGAAGCTGAAAAAACTGCTTCCAAAGTTCGAACCAAATTCTGAAATTAGCGTCCTTAAAAATCATGATTTTTCTAAAAATAAGTTTTTACTGAGATTTTGTGACTGAATTCGATATGGAGTACAAATTTCATCACTATCCCGAAATTTAAGCCCGTTTGGTCTCATAGAGCCTGAAAAAACTGCTTCCAAAGTTCGAACCCAAGTCTGAAATTAGCGTCCACAAAAATATTGATTTTTGTAAAAATACAATTTTATGGGGATTATTTGACAGAATTCGATTTGGACAACGACTCTCATCACTATTTGAAAATTTCAGCCCGTTTGGTCCCATAGAGACTGAAAAAACTGCTTCCAAAGTTCGAACCCAAGTCTGAAATTAGCGTCCATAAAAATCATGATTTAACTAAAAATACAACTTCACTGAGATTTTGTGACTGAATTCGATATGGAGTACAAATTTCATCACTATCCCGAAATTTAAGCCCGTTTGGTTCCATAGAGCCTGAAAAAACTACTTCCAAAGTTCGAACCCAAGTCTGAAATTAGCGTCCATAAAAATCATGATTTTTCTATACATACAGATTGTGGAGATTTTTTGACTGAAATCAATTTGGACAACGACTTTCATCACTATTCCTAAATTTCAGCCCGTATGGTCCCATAGAGGCTGAAAAAACTGCATCCAAAGTTCGAACCCAAGTCTGAAATTAGCGTCCATAAAAATCATGATATTTCTTAATATACAATATTATGGAGATTTTATGACTGAATTCGATATAGACTACATATTTCATCACAATTCCAAAATTTTAGCCCGTTTGGTCCCATAGAGCCTGAAAAAACAGCTTCCAAAGTTCGAACCCAAGTCTGAAATAAACGTCCATAAAAATCATGATTTTTCTAAAAATACAATTTTATGGAGATTATTTGACAGAATTCGATATGGACTGCAAATTTCATCATAATTCCTAAATTTTAGCCTGTTTGGTCTCATAGAAGCTGAAAAAACTGCTTCCAAAGTTCGAACCAAATTCTGAAATTAGCGTCCTTAAAAATCATGATTTTTCTAAAAATAAGTTTTTACTGAGATTTTGTGACTGAATTCGATATGGAGTACAAATTTCATCACTATCCCGAAATTTAAGCCCGTTTGGTCTCATAGAGCCTGAAAAAACTGCTTCCAAAGTTCGAACCCAAGTCTGAAATTAGCGTCCACAAAAATATTGATTCTTGTAAAAATACAATTTTATGGGGATTATTTGACAGAATTCGATTTGGACAACGACTCTCATCACTATTTGAAAATTTCAGCCCGTTTGGTCCCATAGAGACTGAAAAAACTGCTTCCAAAGTTCGAACCCAAGTCTGAAATTAGCGTCCATAAAAATCATGATTTAACTAAAAATACAACTTCACTGAGATTTTGTGACTGAATTCGATATGGAGTACAAATTTCATCACTATCCCGAAATTTAAGCCCGTTTGGTTCCATAGAGCCTGAAAAAACTACTTCCAAAGTTCGAACCCAAGTCTGAAATTAGCGTCCATAAAAATCATGATTTTTCTATACATACAGATTGTGGAGATTTTTTGACTGAAATCAATTTGGACAACGACTTTCATCACTATTCCTAAATTTCAGCCCGTATGGTCCCATAGAGGCTGAAAAAACTGCATCCAAAGTTCGAACCCAAGTCTGAAATTAGCGTCCATAAAAATCATGATATTTCTTAATATACAATATTATGGAGATTTTATGACTGAATTCGATATAGACTACATATTTCATCACAATTCCAAAATTTTAGCCCGTTTGGTCCCATAGAGCCTGAAAAAACAGCTTCCAAAGTTCGAACCCAAGTCTGAAATAAACGTCCATAAAAATCATGATTTTTCTAAAAATACAATTTTATGGAGATTATTTGACAGAATTCGATATGGACTGCAAATTTCATCATAATTCCTAAATTTTAGCCTGTTTGGTCTCATAGAAGCTGAAAAAACTGCTTCCAAAGTTCGAACCAAATTCTGAAATTGGCGTCCTTAAAAATCATGATTTTTCTAAAAATAAGACTTTACTAAGATTTTGTGACTGAATTCGATATGGAGTACAAATTTCATCACTATCCCGAAATTTAAGCCCGTTTGGTCTCATAGAGCCTGAAAAAACTGCTTCCAAAGTTCGAACCCAAGTCTGAAATTAGCGTCCACAAAAATATTGATTTTTGTAAAAATACAATTTTATGGGGATTATTTGACAGAATTCGATTTGGACAACGACTCTCATCACAATTTGAAAATTTCAGCCCTTTTGGTCCCATAGAGACTGAAAAAACTGCTTCCAAAGTTCGAACCCAGGTCTGAAATTAGCGTCCACAAAAATCATGATTTAACTAAAAATACAACTTTACTGAGATTTTGTGACTGAATTCGATATTGAGTACAAATTTCATCACTATCCCGAAATTTAAGCCCGTTTGGTTTCATAGAGCCTGAAAAAACTGCTTCCAAAGTTCGAACCAGAGTCTGAAATTAGCGTCCACAAAAATATTGATTTTTGTAAAAATACAATTTTATGGAGATTATTTGACAGAATTCGATTTGGACAACAAATCTCATCACAATTTTCTAAATTTACAATATTATGGAGATTTTATGACTGAATTCGATATAGACTACATATTTCATCGCAATTCCAAAATTTTAGCCCGTTTGGTCCCATAGAGCCTGAAAAAACAGCTTCCAAAGTTCGAACCCAAGTCTGAAATTAACGTCCGTAAAAATTATGATTTTTCTTAAAATACAATTTTATGGAGATTATATGACAGAATTCGATATGGAGTACAGATTTCATCACTATTCTAAAATTTCAGCCGGTTTGGTCCCATAGGGCCTGAAAAAATTGCTTCACAATTTCGACCACAAGTCTGAAATTAGCGTCCATAAAAATCATGATTTTTCTATACATACAGATTGTGGAGACTTTTTGACTGAAATCAATATTTTTGTGGAAATCTCAGTAAAAACTTATTTTTAGAAAAATCATGATTTTTAAGGACGCTAATTTCAGAATTTGGTTCGAACTTTGGAAGCAGTTTTTTCAGCTTCTATGAGACCAAACAGGCTAAAATTTAGGAATTATGATGAAATTTGCAGTCCATATCGAATTCAGTCACAAAATCTCAATAAAGTTGTATTTTAAGAAAAATCATGATTTTTATGGACGCTAATTTCAGACTTGGGTTCGAACTTTGGAAGCAGTTTTTTCAGTCTCTATACAATTTTATACAATTTTATGGAGATTTTGTGACTGAATTCGATATGGAGTACAAATTTCATCACTATCCCGAAATTTAAGCCCGTTTGGTTCCATAGAGCCTGAAAAAACTACTTCCAAAGTTCGAACCCTAGTCTGAAATTAGCGTCCATAAAAATCATGATTTTTCTATACATACAGATTGTGGAGATTTTTTGACTGAAATCAATTTGGACAACGACTCTTATCACTATTTCAAAATTTCAGCCCGTTTGGTCCCATAGAGACTGAAAAAACTGCTTCCAAAGTTCGAACCCAAGTCTGAAATTAGCGTCCATAAAAATCATGATTTTTCTTAAAATACAACTTTATTGAGATTTTGTGACTGAATTCGATATGGACTGCAAATTTCATCATAATTCCTAAATTTCAGCCCGTTTGGTCCCATAGATACTGAAAAAACTGCTTCCAAAGTTCGAACCCAAGTCTGAAATTAGCGTCCATAAAAATCATGATTTAACTAAAAATACAACTTTACTGAGATTTTGTGACTGAATTCGATATTGAGTACAAATTTCATCACTATCCCGAAATTTAAGCCCGTTTGGTTTCATAGAGCCTGAAAAAACTGCTTCCAAAGTTCGAACCCAAGTCTGAAATTAGCGTCCACAAAAATATTGATTTTTGTAAAAATACAATTTTATGGAGATTATTTGACAGAATTCGATTTGGACAACAAATCTCATCACAATTTTCTAAATATACAATATTATGGAGATTTTATGACTGAATTCGATATAGACTACATATTTCATCGAAATTCCAAAATTTTAGCCCGTTTGGTCCCATAGAGCCTGAAAAAACAGCTTCCAAAGTTCGAACCCAAGTCTGAAATTAACGTCCGTAAAAATTATGATTTTTCTTAAAATACAATTTTATGGAGATTATATGACAGAATTCGATATGGAGTACAGATTTCATCACTATTCTAAAATTTCAGCCGGTTTGGTCCCATAGGGCCTGAAAAAATTGCTTCCAAATTTCGACCACAAGTCTGAAATTAGCGTCCATAAAAATCATGATTTTTCTATACATACAGATTGTGGAGACTTTTTGACTGAAATCAATTTGGACAGCGACTTTCATCACTATTCCGAAATTTCAGCCCGTATGGTCCCATAGAGGCTGAAAAAACTGCTTCCAAAGTTCGAACCCAAGTCTGAAATTAGCGTCCATAAGTACATGATTTTTCTAAAAATACAACTTAACTGAGATTTTGTGACTGAATTCGATATGGAGTACAAATTTCATCACTATCCCGAAATTTAAGCCCGTTTGGTCTCATAGAGCCTGAAAAAACTGCTTCCAAAGTTCGAACCCAAGTCTGAAATTAGCGTCCATAAAAATCATGATTTAACTAAAAATACAACTTTACTGAGATTTTGTGACTGAATTCGATATTGAGTACAAATTTCATCACTCTCCCGAAATTTAAGCCCGTTTGGTTTCATAGAGCCTGAAAAAACTGCTTCCAAAGTTCGAACCCAAGTCTGAACTTAGCGTCCATAAAAATCATGATTTTACTAAAAATACAACTTTACTGAGATTTTGTGACTGAATTCGATATGGAGTACAAATTTCATCACTATCCCGAAATTTAAGCCCGTTTGGTCTCATAGAGCCTGAAAAAACTGCTTCCAAAGTTCGAACCCAAGTCTGAAATTAGCGTCCATAAGTACATGATTTTTCTAAAAATACAACTTAACTGAGATTTTGTGACTGAATTCGATATGGAGTACAAATTTCATCACTATCCCGAAATTTAAGCCCGTTTGGTCTCATAGAGCCTGAAAATACTGCTTCCAAAGTTCGAACCCAAGTCTGAAATTAGCGTCCATAAAAATCATGATTTTTCTAAAAATTCAATTTTATGGAGATTATTTGACAGAATTCGATATGGACTACAAATTTCATCATAATTCCTAAATTTTAGCCTGTTTGGTCTCATAGAAGCTGAAAAATCTGCTTCCAAAGTTCGAACCCAAGTCTGAAATTAGCGTCCATAAAAATCATGATTTTTCTAAATATACAATATTATGGAGATTTTATGACTGAATTCGATATAGATTACATATTTCATCACTATCCCGAAATTTAAGCCCGTTTGGTCTCATAGAGTCTGAAAAAACTGCTTCCAAAGTTCTAACCCAAGTCTGAAATTAGCGTCCATAAAAATCATGTTTTTTCTATACATACAGATTGTGGAGATTTTTTGACTGAAATCAATTTGGACAACGACTCTTATCACTATTTCAAAATTTCAGCCCGTTTGGTCCCATAGAGACTGAAAAAACTGCTTCCAAAGTTCGAACCCAAGTCTGAAATTAGCGTCCATAAAAATCATGATTTTTCTTAAAATACAACTTTATTGAGATTTTGTGACTGAATTCGATATGGAGTACAAATTTCATCACTATCCCGAAATTTAAGCCCGTTTGGTCTCATAGAGCCTGAAAAAACTGCTTCCAAAGTTCGAACCCAAGTCTGAAATAAGCGTCCACAAAAATATTGATTTTTGTAAAAATACAATTTTATGAAGATTATTTGACAGAATTCGATTTGGACAACGACTCTCATCACTATTTTCTAAATATACAATATTATGGAGATTTTATGACTGAATTCGATATAGACTACATATTTCATCACAATTTTAAAATTTTAGCCCGTTTGGTCCCATAGAGCCTGAAAAAACTGCTTCCAAAGTTTGAACCTAAGTCTGAAATTAGCATCCATAAAAATCATGATTTTTCTAAAAATACAACTTTACTGAGATTTTGTGACTGAATTCGATATGGAGTACAAATTTCATCACTATCCCGAAATTTAAGCCCGTTTGGTTCCATAGAGCCTGAAAAAACTACTTCCAAAGTTCGAACCCAAGTCTGAAATTAGCGACCATAAAAATCATGATTTAACTAAAAATACAACTTTACTGAGATTTTGTGACTGAATTCGATATGGAGTACAAATTTCATCACTATCCCGAAATTTAAGCCCGTTTGGTTCCATAGAGCCTGAAAAAACTACTTCCAAAGTTCGAACCCAAGTCTGAAATTAGCGACCATAAAAATCATGATTTTTCTATACATACAGATTGTGGAGATTTTTTGACTGAAATCAATTTGGACAACGACTTTCATCACTATTCCTAAATTTCAGCCCGTTTGGTCCCATAGAGCCTGAAAAAACAGCTTCCAAAGTTCGAACCCAAGTCTGAAATAAACGTCCATAAAAATCATGATTTTTCTAAAAATACAATTTTATGGAGATTATTTGACAGAATTCGATATGGACTGCAAATTTCATCATAATTCCTAAATTTTAGCCTGTTTGGTCTCATAGAAGCTGAAAAAACTGCTTCCAAAGTTCGAACCAAATTCTGAAATTGGCGTCCTTAAAAATCATGATTTTTCTAAAAATAAGACTTTACTAAGATTTTGTGACTGAATTCGATATGGAGTACAAATTTCATCACTATCCCGAAATTAAAGCCCGTTTGGTCTCATAGAGCCTGAAAAAACTGCTTCCAAAGTTCGAACCCAAGTCTGAAATTAGCGTCCACAAAAATATTGATTTTTGTAAAAATACAATTTTATGGGGATTATTTGACAGAATTCGATTTGGACAACGACTCTCATCACTATTTGAAAATTTCAGCCCGTTTGGTCCCATAGAGACTGAAAAAACTGCTTCCAAAGTTCGAACCCAAGTCTGAAATTAGCGTCCATAAAAATCATGATTTAACTAAAAATACAACTTTACTGAGATTTTGTGACTGAATTCGATATTGAGTACAAATTTCATCACTATCCCGAAATTTAAGCCCGTTTGGTTTCATAGAGCCTGAAAAAACTGCTTCCAAAGTTCGAACCCAAGTCTGAAATTAGCGTCCACCAAAATATTGATTTTTGTAAAAATACAATTTTATGGAGATTATTTGACAGAATTCGATTTGGACAACAAATCTCATCACAATTTTCTAAATATACAATATTATGGAGATTTTATGACTGAATTCGATATAGACTACATATTTCATCGAAATTCCAAAATTTTAGCCCGTTTGGTCCCATAGAGCCTGAAAAAACAGCTTCCAAAGTTCGAACCCAAGTCTGAAATTAACGTCCATAAAAATTATGATTTTTCTTAAAATACAATTTTATGGAGATTATTTGAGAGAATTCGATATGGAGTACAAATTTCATCACTATTCTTAAATTTCAGCCCGTTTGGTCCCATAGGGCCTGAAAAAATTGCTTCCAAAGTTCGAACACAAGTCTGAAATTAGCGTCCATAAAAATCATGATTTTTTTATACATACAGATTGTGGAGACTTTTTGACTGAAATCAATTTGGACAACGACTTTCATCATTATTCCGAAATTTCAGCCCGTTTGGTCCCATAAAGCCTGAAAAAACAGCTTCCAAAGTTCGAACCCAAGTCTGAAATTAACGTCCATAAAAATTATGATTTTTCTTAAAATACAATTTTATGGAGATTATTTGAGAGAATTCGATATGGAGTACAAATTTCATCACTATTCTAAAATTTCAGCCCGTTTGGTCCCATAGGGCCTGAAAAAATTGCTTCCAAAGTTCGAACACAAGTCTGAAATTAGCGTCCATAAAAATCATGATTTTTCTAAACATACAACTTTGTGGAGATTTTTTGACTGAAATCAATTTGGACAACGACTTTCATCACTATTCCAAAATTTCAGCCCGTATGGTCCCATAGAGGCTGAAAAAACTGCATCCAAAGTTCGAACCCAAAATTAGCGTCCATAAAAATCATGATTTTTCTAAAAATTCAATTTTATGGAGATTATTTGACAGAATTCGATATTGACTACAAATTTCATCATAATTCCTAAATTTTAGCCTGTTTGGTCTCATAGAAGCTGAAAAAACTGCTTCCAAAGTTCGAACCCAAGTCTGAAATTAGCGTCCATAAAAATCATGATTTTTCTAAAAATACAACTTTACTGAGGTTTTGTGACTGAATTCGATATGGAGTACAAATTTCATCACTATCCCGAAATTTAAGCCCGTTTGGTCTCATAGAGCCTGAAAAAACTGCTTCCAAAGTTCGAACCCAAGTCTGAAATTAGCGTCCACAAAAATATTGATTTTTGTAAAAATACAATTTTATGGAGATTATTTGACAGAATTCGATTTGGACAACGACTCTCATCACTATTTGAAAATTTCAGCCCGTTTGGTCCCATAGAAACTGAAAAAACTGCTTCCAAAGTTCGAACCCAAGTCTGAAATTAGCGTCCATAAAAATCATGATTTTTCTAAATATACAATATAATGGAGATTATTTGACAGAATTCGATATGGACTACAAATTTCATCATAATTCCTAAATTTTAGCCTGTTTGGTCTCATAGTAGCTGAAAAGACTGCTTCCAAAGTTCGAACCCAAGTCTGAAATAAGCGTCCATAAAAATCATGATTTTTTTAAAAATACAACTTTACTGAGATTTTGTGACTGAATTCCATATGGAGTACAAATTTCATCACGATCTCGAAATTTAAGCCCGTTTGGTCTCATAGAGCCTGAAAAAACTGCTTCCAAAGTTCGAACCCAAGTCTGAAATTAGCATCCATAAAAATCATGATTTTTCTAAATATACAATATTATGGAGATTTTATGACTGAATTCGATATAGACTACATATTTCATCACAATTCCAAAATTTTAGCCCGTTTGGTCCCATAGAGCCTGAAAAAACAGCTTCCAAAGTTCGAACCCAAGTCTGAAATTAGCGTCCATAAAAATCATGATTTTTCTAAAAATACAACTTTACTGAGATTTTGTGACTGAATTCGATATGGAGTACAAATTTCATCACTATCCCGAAATTTAAGCCCGTTTGGTCTCATAGAAGCTGAAAAAACTGCTTCCAAAGTTCGAACACAAGTCTGAAATTAGCGTCCATAAAAATCATGATTTTTCTAAACATAAAACTTTGTGGAGATTTTTTGACTGAAATCAATTTGGACAACGACTTTCATCACTATTCCAAAATTTCAGCCCGTATGGTCCCATAGAGGCTGAAAAAACTGCATCCAAAGTTCGAACCCAAAATTAGCGTCCATAAAAATCATGATTTTTCTAAAAATTCAATTTTATGGAGATTATTTGACAGAATTCGATATGGACTACAAATTTCATCATAATTCCTAAATTTTAGCCTGTTTGGTCTCATAGAAGCTGAAAAAACTGCTTCCAAAGTTCGAACCCAAGTCTGAAATTAGCGTCCATAAAAATCATGATTTTTCTAAAAATACAACTTTACTGAGATTTTGTGACTGAATTCGATATGGAGTACAAATTTCATCACTATCCCGAAATTTAAGCCCGTTTGGTCTCATAGAGCCTGAAAAAACTGCTTCCAAAGTTCGAACCCAAGTCTGAAATTAGCGTCCACAAAAATATTGATTTTTGTAAAAATACAATTTTATGGAGATTATTTGACAGAATTCGATTTGGACAACGACTCTCATCACTATTTGAAAATTTCAGCCCGTTTGGTCCCATAGAAACTGAAAAAACTGCTTCCAAAGTTCGAACCCAAGTCTGAAATTAGCGTCCATAAAAATCATGATTTTTCTAAATATACAATATAATGGAGATTATTTGACAGAATTCGATATGGACTACAAATTTCATCATAATTCCTAAATTTTACCCTGTTTGGACTCATAGTAGCTGAAAAACTGCTTCCAAAGTTCGAACCCAAGTCTGAAATTAGCGTCCATAAAAATCATGATTTTTTTAAAAATACAACTTTACTGAGATTTTGTGACTGAATTCGATATGGAGTACAAATTTCATCACGATCTCGAAATTTATGCCCGTTTGGTCTCATAGAGCCTGAAAAAACTGCTTCCAAAGTTCGAACCCAAGTCTGAAATTAGCATCCATAAAAATCATGATTTTTCTAAATATACAATATTATGGAGATTTTATGACTGAATTCGATATAGACTACATATTTCATCACAATTCCAAAATTTTAGCCCGTTTGGTCCCATAGAGCCTGAAAAAACTGCTTCCAAAGTTCGAACCCAAGTCTGAAATAAGCGTCCATAAAAATAGTGATTTTTTTAAAAATACAACTTTACTGAGATTTTGTGACTGAATTCGATATGGAGTACAAATTTCATCACGATCTCGAAATTTAAGGCCGTTTGGTCTCATAGAGCCTGAAAAAACTGCTTCCAAAGTTCGAACCCAAGTCTGAAATTAGCATCCATAAAAATCATGATTTTTCTAAATATACAATATTATGGAGATTTTATGACTGAATTCGATATAGACTACATATTTCATCACAATTCCAAAATTTTAGCCCGTTTGGTCCCATAGAGCCTGAAAAAACTGCTTCCAAAGTTCGAACCCAAGTCTGAAATTAGCATCCATAAAAATCATGATTTTTCTAAATATACAATATTATGAAAATTTTATGACTGAATTCGATATAGACTACATATTTCATCACAATTCCAAAATTTTAGCCCGTTTGGTCCCATAGAGCCTGAAAAAACTGCTTCCAAAGTTCGAACCCAAGTCTGAAATTAGCGTCCATAAAAATCATGATTTTTCTAAAAATACAACTTTACTGAGATTTTGTGACTGAATTCGATATGGAGTACAAATTTCATCACTATCCCGAAATTAAAGCCCGTTTGGTCTCATAGAAGCTGAAAAAACTGCTTCCAAAGTTCGAACACAAGTCTGAAATTAGCGTCCATAAAAATCATGATTTTTCTAAACATACAACTTTGTGGAGATTTTTTGACTGAAATCAATTTGGACAACGACTTTCATCACTATTCCAAAATTTCAGCCCGTATGGTCCCATAGAGGCTGAAAAAACTGCATCCAAAGTTCGAACCCAAGTCTGAAATTAGCGTCCATAAAAATCATGATTTTTCTAAAAATTCAATTTTATGGAGATTATTTGACAGAATTCGATATGGACTACAAATTTCATCATAATTCCAAAATTTTAGCCTGTTTGGTCTCATAGTAGCTGAAAAAACTGCTTCCAAAGTTCGAACCCAAGTCTGAAATTAGCGTCCATAAAAATCATGATTTTTTTAAAAATACAACTTTACTGAGATTTTGTGACTGAATTCGATATGGAGTACAAATTTCATCACGATCTCGAAATTTATGCCCGTTTGGTCTCATAGAGCCTGAAAAAACTGCTTCCAAAGTTCGAACCCAAGTCTGAAATTAGCATCCATAAAAATCATGATTTTTCTAAATATACAATATTATGGAGATTTTATGACTGAATTCGATATAGACTACATATTTCATCACAATTCCAAAATTTTAGCCCGTTTGGTCCCATAGAGCCTGAAAAAACTGCTTCCAAAGTTCGAACCCAAGTCTGAAATTAACGTCCATAAAAATAGTGATTTTTTTAAAAATACAACTTTACTGAGATTTTGTGACTGAATTCGATATGGAGTACAAATTTCATCACGATCTCGAAATTTAAGGCCGTTTGGTCTCATAGAGCCTGAAAAAACTGCTTCCAAAGTTCGAACCCAAGTCTGAAATTAGCATCCATAAAAATCATGATTTTTCTAAATATACAATATTATGGAGATTTTATGACTGAATTCGATATAGACTACATATTTCATCACAATTCCAAAATTTTAGCCCGTTTGGTCCCATAGAGCCTGAAAAAACTGCTTCCAAAGTTCGAACCCAAGTCTGAAATTAGCATCCATAAAAATCATGATTTTTCTAAATATACAATATTATGGAGATTTTATGACTGAATTCGATATAGACTACATATTTCATCACAATTCCAAAATTTTAGCCCGTTTGGTCCCATAGAGCCTGAAAAAACTGCTTCCAAAGTTCGAACCCAAGTCTGAAATTAGCGTCCATAAAAATCATGATTTTTCTAAAAATACAACTTTACTGAGATTTTGTGACTGAATTCGATATTGAGTACAAATTTCATCACTATCCCGAAATTTAAGCCCGTTTGGTTTCATAGAGCCTGAAAAAACTGCTTCCAAAGTTCGAACCCAAGTCTGAAATTAGCGTCCATAAAAATCATGATTTTTCTTAAAATACAACTTTATTGAGATTTTGTGACTGAATTCGATATGGAGTACAAATTTCATCACTATCCCGAAATTTAAGCCCGTTTGGTCTCATAGAGCCTGAAAAAACTGCTTCCAAAGTTCGAACCCAAGTCTGAAATTAGCGTCCATAAAAATCATGATTTTTCTAAAAATACAATTTTATGGAGATTATTTGACAGAATTCGATATGGACTACAAATTTCATCATAATTCCAAAATTTTAGCCTGTTTGGTCTCATAGAAGCTGAAAAAACTGCTTCCAAAGTTCGAACCCAAGTCTGAACTTAGCGTCCATAAAAATCATGATTTTTCTAAAAATACAACTTTACTGAGATTTTGTGACTGAATTCGATATGGAGTACAAATTTCATCACTATCCCGAAATTTAAGCCCGTTTGGTTCCATAGAGCCTGAAAAAACTACTTCCAAAGTTCGAACCCAAGTCTGAAATTAGCGTCCATAAAAATCATGATTTAACTAAAAATACAACTTTACTGAGATTTTGTGACTGAATTCGATATTGAGTACAAATTTCATCACTATCCCGAAATTTAAGCCCGTTTGGTTTCATAGAGCCTGAAAAAACTGCTTCCAAAGTTCGAACCAGAGTCTGAAATTAGCGTCCATAAAAATCATGATTTTTCTATACATACAGATTGTGGAGACTTTTTGACTGAAATCAATTTGGACAGCGACTTTCATCACTATTCCGAAATTTCAGCCCGTATGGTCCCATAGAGGCTGAAAAAACTGCTTCCAAAGTTCGAACCCAAGTCTGAAATTAGCGTCCATAAGTACATGATTTTTCTAAAAATACAATTTTATGGAGATTATTTGACAGAATTCGATATGGACTACAAATTTCATCATAATTCAAAAATTTAAGCCTGTTTGGTCTCATAGAAGCTGAAAAAACTGCTTCCAAAGTTCGAACCCAAGTCTGAAATTAGCGTCCATAAAAATCATGATTTTTCTAAAAATACAACTTAACTGAGATTTTGTGACTGAATTCGATATGGAGTACAAATTTCATCACTATCCCGAAATTTAAGCCCGTTTGGTCTCATAGAGCCTGAAAAAACTGCTTCCAAAGTTCGAACCCAAGTCTGAAATTAGCGTCCATAAAAATCATGATTTTTCTAAAAATACAATTTTATGGAGATTATTTGACAGAATTCGATATGGACTACAAATTTCATCATAATTCCAAAATTTTAGCCTGTTTGGTCTCATAGAAGCTGAAAAAACTGCTTCCAAAGTTCGAACCCAAGTCTGAACTTAGCGTCCATAAAAATCATGATTTTTCTAAAAATACAACTTTACTGAGATTTTGTGACTGAATTCGATATGGAGTACAAATTTCATCACTATCCCGAAATTTAAGCCCGTTTGGTCTCATAGAGCCTGAAAAAACTGCTTCCAAAGTTCGAACCCAAGTCTGAAATTAGCGTCCATAAAAATCATGATTTTTCTAAAAATACAATTTTATGGAGATTATTTGACAGAATTCGATATGGACTACAAATTTCATCATAATTCCAAAATTTTAGCCTGTTTGGTCTCATAGAAGCTGAAAAAACTGCTTCCAAAGTTCGAACCCAAGTCTGAACTTAGCGTCCATAAAAATCATGATTTTTCTAAAAATACAACTTTACTGAGATTTTGTGACTGAATTCGATATGGAGTACAAATTTCATCACTATCCCGAAATTTAAGCCCGTTTGGTCTCATAGAGCCTGAAAAAACTGCTTCCAAAGTTCGAACCCAAGTCTGAAATTAGCGTCCATAAAAATCATGATTTTTCTAAAAATTCAATTTTATGGAGATTATTTGACAGAATTCGATATGGACTACAAATTTCATCATAATTCCTAAATTTTAGCCTGTTTGGTCTCATAGAAGCTGAAAAATCTGCTTCCAAAGTTCGAACCCAAGTCTGAAATTAGCGTCCATAAAAATCATGATTTTTCTAAATATACAATATTATGGAGATTTTATGACTGAATTCGATATAGATTACATATTTCATCACTATCCCGAAATTTAAGCCCGTTTGGTCTCATAGAGTCTGAAAAAACTGCTTCCAAAGTTCTAACCCAAGTCTGAAATTAGCGTCCATAAAAATCATGTTTTTTCTATACATACAGATTGTGGAGATTTTTTGACTGAAATCAATTTGGACAACGACTCTTATCACTATTTCAAAATTTCAGCCCGTTTGGTCCCATAGAGACTGAAAAAACTGCTTCCAAAGTTCGAACCCAAGTCTGAAATTAGCGTCCATAAAAATCATGATTTTTCTTAAAATACAACTTTATTGAGATTTTGTGACTGAATTCGATATGGAGTACAAATTTCATCACTATCCCGAAATTTAAGCCCGTTTGGTCTCATAGAGACTGAAAAAACTGCTTCCAAAGTTCGAACCCAAGTCTGAAATTAGCGTCCATAAAAATCATGATTTTTCTTAAAATACAACTTTATTGAGATTTTGTGACTGAATTCGATATGGACTGCAAATTTCATCATAATTCCTAAATTTTAGCCTGTTTGGTCTCATAGAAGCTGAAAAAACTGCTTCCAAAGTTCGAACCAAATTCTGAAATTAGCGTCCTTAAAAATCATGATTTTTCTAAAAATAAGTTTTTACTGAGATTTTGTGACTGAATTCGATATGGAGTACAAATTTCATCACTATCCCGAAATTTAAGCCCGTTTGGTCTCATAGAGCCTGAAAAAACTGCTTCCAAAGTTCGAACCCAAGTCTGAAATTAGCGTCCACAAAAATATTGATTTTTGTAAAAATACAATTTTATGGAGATTATTTGACAGAATTCGATTTGGACAACGACTCTCATCACTATTTGAAAATTTCAGCCCGTTTGGTCCCATAGAGACTGAAAAAACTGCTTCCAAAGTTCGAACCCAAGTCTGAAATTAGCGTCCATAAAAATCATGATTTAACTAAAAATACAACTTTACTGAGATTTTGTGACTGAATTCGATATGGAGTACAAATTTCATCACTATCCCGAAATTTAAGCCCGTTTGGTTCCATAGAGCCTGAAAAAACTACTTCCAAAGTTCGAACACAAGTCTGAAATTAGCGACCATAAAAATCATGATTTTTCTATACATACAGATTGTGGAGATTTTTTGACTGAAATCAATTTGGACAACGACTTTCATCACTATTCCTAAATTTCAGCCCGTTTGGTCCCATAGAGCCTGAAAAAACAGCTTCCAAAGTTCGAACCCAAGTCTGAAATAAACGTCCATAAAAATCATGATTTTTCTAAAAATACAATTTTATGGAGATTATTTGACAGAATTCGATATGGACTGCAAATTTCATCATAATTCCTAAATTTTAGCCTGTTTGGTCTCATAGAAGCTGAAAAAACTGCTTCCAAAGTTCGAACCAAATTCTGAAATTGGCGTCCTTAAAAATCATGATTTTTCTAAAAATAAGACTTTACTAAGATTTTGTGACTGAATTCGATATGGAGTACAAATTTCATCACTATCCCGAAATTTAAGCCCGTTTGGTCTCATAGAGCCTGAAAAAACTGCTTCCAAAGTTCGAACCCAAGTCTGAAATTAGCGTCCACAAAAATATTGATTTTTGTAAAAATACAATTTTATGGGGATTATTTGACAGAATTCGATTTGGACAACGACTCTCATCACTATTTGAAAATTTCAGCCCGTTTGGTCCCATAGAGACTGAAAAAACTGCTTCCAAAGTTCGAACCCAAGTCTGAAATTAGCGTCCATAAAAATCATGATTTAACTAAAAATACAACTTTACTGAGATTTTGTGACTGAATTCGATATTGAGTACAAATTTCATCACTATCCCGAAATTTAAGCCCGTTTGGTTTCATAGAGCCTGAAAAAACTGCTTCCAAAGTTCGAACCCAAGTCTGAAATTAGCGTCCACAAAAATATTGATTTTTGTAAAAATACAATTTTATGGAGATTATTTGACAGAATTCGATTTGGACAACAAATCTCATCACAATTTTCTAAATATACAATATTATGGAGATTTTATGACTGAATTCGATATAGACTACATATTTCATCGCAATTCCAAAATTTTAGCCCGTTTGGTCCCATGGAGCCTGAAAAAACAGCTTCCAAAGTTCGAACCCAAGTCTGAAATTAACGTCCATAAAAATTATGATTTTTCTTAAAATACAATTTTATGGAGATTATTTGAGAGAATTCGATATGGAGTACAAATTTCATCACTATTCTAAAATTTCAGCCCGTTTGGTCCCATAGGGCCTGAAAAAATTGCTTCCAAAGTTCGAACACAAGTCTGAAATTAGCGTCCATAAAAATCATGATTTTTTTATACATACAGATTGTGGAGACTTTTTGACTGAAATCAATTTGGACAACGACTTTCATCATTATTCCGAAATTTCAGCCCGTTTGGTCCCATAGAGCCTGAAAAAACAGCTTCCAAAGTTCGAACCCAAGTCTGAAATTAACGTCAATAAAAATTATGATTTTTCTTAAAATACAATTTTATGGAGATTATTTGAGAGAATTCGATATGGAGTACAAATTTCATCACTATTCTAAAATTTCAGCCCGTTTGGTCCCATAGGGCCTGAAAAAATTGCTTCCAAAGTTCGAACACAAGTCTGAAATTAGCGTCCATAAAAATCATGATTTTTCTATACATACAGATTGTGGAGACTTTTTGACTGAAATCAATTTGGACAACGACTTTCATCATTATTCCGAAATTTCAGCCCGTATGGTCCCATAGAGGCTGAAAAAACTGCATCCAAAGTTCGAACCCAAGTCTGAAATTAGCGTCCATAAAAATCATGATTTTTCTAAAAATTCAATTTTATAGAGATTATTTGACAGAATTCGATATGGACTACAAATTTCATCATAATTCCAAAATTTTAGCCTGTTCGGTCTCATAGAAGCTGAAAAAACTGCTTCCAAAGTTCGAACCAAATTCTGAAATTGGCGTCCTTAAAAATCATGATTTTTCTAAAAATAAGACTTTACTAAGATTTTGTGACTGAATTCGATATGGAGTACAAATTTCATCACTATCCCGAAATTTAAGCCCGTTTGGTCTCATAGAGCCTGAAAAAACTGCTTCCAAAGTTCGAACCCAAGTCTGAAATTAGCGTCCACAAAAATATTGATTTTTGTAAAAATACAATTTTATGGAGATTATTTGACAGAATTCGATTTGGACAACGACTCTCATCACTATTTGAAAATTTCAGCCCGTTTGGTCCCATAGAGACTGAAAAAACTGCTTCCAAAGTTCGAACCCAAGTCTGAAATTAGCGTCCATAAAAATCATGATTTAACTAAAAATACAACTTTACTGAGATTTTGTGACTGAATTCGATATTGAGTACAAATTTCATCACTATCCCGAAATTAAAGCCCGTTTGGTTTCATAGAGCCTGAAAAAACTGCTTCCAAAGTTCGAACCCAAGTCTGAAATTAGCGTCCACAAAAATATTGATTTTTGTAAAAATACAATTTTATGGAGATTATTTGACAGAATTCGATTTGGACAACAAATCTCATCACAATTTTCTAAATATACAATATTATGGAGATTTTATGACTGAATTCGATATAGACTACATATTTCATCACAATTTTAAAATTTTAGCCCGTTTGGTCCCATAGAGCCTGAAAAAACTGCTTCCAAAGTTTGAACCTAAGTCTGAAATTAGCATCCATAAAAATCATGATTTTTCTAAAAATACAACTTTACTGAGATTTTGTGACTGAATTCGATATGGAGTACAAATTTCATCACTATCCCGAAATTTAAGCCCGTTTGGTTCCATAGAGCCTGAAAAAACTACTTCCAAAGTTCGAACCCAAGTCTGAAATTAGCGTCCATAAAAATCATGATTTTTCTATACATACAGATTGTGGAGATTTTTTGACTGAAATCAATTTTGACAACGACTTTCATCACTATTCCTAAATTTCAGCCCGTATGGTCCCATAGAGGCTGAAAAAACTGCATCCAAAGTTCGAACCCAAGTCTGAAATTAGCGTCCATAAAAATCATGATATTTCTTAATATACAATATTATGGAGATTTTATGACTGAATTCGATATAGACTACATATTTCATCACAATTCCAAAATTTTAGCCCGTTTGGTCCCATAGAGCCTGAAAAAACAGCTTCCAAAGTTCGAACCCAAGTCTGAAATAAACGTCCATAAAAATCATGATTTTTCTAAAAATACAATTTTATGGAGATTATTTGACAGAATTCGATATGGACTGCAAATTTCATCATAATTCCTAAATTTTAGCCTGTTTGGTCTCATAGAAGCTGAAAAAACTGCTTCCAAAGTTCGAACCAAATTCTGAAATTAGCGTCCTTAAAAATCTTGATTTTTCTAAAAATAAGTTTTTACTGAGATTTTGTGACTGAATTCGATATGGAGTACAAATTTCATCACTATCCCGAAATTTAAGCCCGTTTGGTCTCATAGAGCCTGAAAAAACTGCTTCCAAAGTTCGAACCCAAGTCTGAAATTAGCGTCCATAAAAATCATGATTTATCTAAAAATACAACTTTACTGAGATTTTGTGACTGAATTCGATATTGAGTACAAATTTCATCACTATCCCGAAATTAAAGCCCGTTTGGTTTCATAGAGCCTGAAAAAACTGCTTCCAAAGTTCGAACCCAAGTCTGAAATTAGCGTCCACAAAAATATTGATTTTTGTAAAAATACAATTTTATGGAGATTATTTGACAGAATTCGATTTGGACAACAAATCTCATCACAATTTTCTAAATATACAATATTATGGAGATTTAATGACTGAATTCGATATAGACTACATATTTCATCACAATTTTAAAATTTTAGCCCGTTTGGTCCCATAGAGCCTGAAAAAACTGCTTCCAAAGTTTGAACCTAAGTCTGAAATTAGCATCCATAAAAATCATGATTTTTCTAAAAATACAACTTTACTGAGATTTTGTGACTGAATTCGATATGGAGTACAAATTTCATCACTATCCCGAAATTTAAGCCCGTTTGGTTCCATAGAGCCTGAAAAAACTACTTCCAAAGTTCGAACCCAAGTCTGAAATTAGCGTCCATAAAAATCATGATTTTTCTATACATACAGATTGTGGAGATTTTTTGACTGAAATCAATTTGGACAACGACTTTCATCGTTATTCCTAAATTTCAGCCCGTATGGTCCCATAGAGGCTGAAAAAACTGCATCCAAAGTTCGAACCCAAGTCTGAAATTAGCGTCCATAAAAATCATGATATTTCTTAATATACAATATTATGGAGATTTTATGACTGAATTCGATATAGACTACATATTTCATCACAATTCCAAAATTTTAGCCCGTTTGGTCCCATAGAGCCTGAAAAAACAGCTTCCAAAGTTCGAACCCAAGTCTGAAATAAACGTCCATAAAAATCATGATTTTTCTAAAAATACAATTTTATGGAGATTATTTGACAGAATTCGATTTGGACAACAAATTTCATCATAATTCCTAAATTTTAGCCTGTTTGGTCTCATAGAAGCTGAAAAAACTGCTTCCAAAGTTCGAACCAAATTCTGAAATTAGCGTCCTTAAAAATCATGATTTTTCTAAAAATAAGTTTTTACTGAGATTTTGTGACTGAATTCGATATGGAGTACAAATTTCATCACTATCCCGAAATTTAAGCCCGTTTGGTCTCATAGAGCCTGAAAAAACTGCTTCCAAAGTTCGAACCCAAGTCTGAAATTAGCGTCCACAAAAATATTGATTTTTGTAAAAATACAATTTTATGGGGATTATTTGACAGAATTCGATTTGGACAACGACTCTCATCACTATTTGAAAATTTCAGCCCGTTTGGTCCCATAGAGACTGAAAAAACTGCTTCCAAAGTTCGAACCCAAGTCTGAAATTAGCGTCCATAAAAATCATGATTTAACTAAAAATACAACTTCACTGAGATTTTGTGACTGAATTCGATATGGAGTACAAATTTCATCACTATCCCGAAATTTAAGCCCGTTTGGTTCCATAGAGCCTGAAAAAACTACTTCCAAAGTTCGAACCCAAGTCTGAAATTAGCGTCCATAAAAATCATGATTTTTCTATACATACAGATTGTGGAGATTTTTTGACTGAAATCAATTTGGACAACGACTTTCATCACTATTCCTAAATTTCAGCCCGTATGGTCCCATAGAGGCTGAAAAAACTGCATCCAAAGTTCGAACCCAAGTCTGAAATTAGCGTCCATAAAAATCATGATATTTCTTAATATACAATATTATGGAGATTTTATGACTGAATTCGATATAGACTACATATTTCATCACAATTCCAAAATTTTAGCCCGTTTGGTCCCATAGAGCCTGAAAAAACAGCTTCCAAAGTTCGAACCCAAGTCTGAAATAAACGTCCATAAAAATCATGATTTTTCTAAAAATACAATTTTATGGAGATTATTTGACAGAATTCGATATGGACTGCAAATTTCATCATAATTCCTAAATTTTAGCCTGTTTGGTCTCATAGAAGCTGAAAAAACTGCTTCCAAAGTTCGAACCAAATTCTGAAATTAGCGTCCTTAAAAATCATGATTTTTCTAAAAATAAGTTTTTACTGAGATTTTGTGACTGAATTCGATATGGAGTACAAATTTCATCACTATCCCGAAATTTAAGCCCGTTTGGTCTCATAGAGCCTGAAAAAACTGCTTCCAAAGTTCGAACCCAAGTCTGAAATTAGCGTCCACAAAAATATTGATTTTTGTAAAAATACAATTTTATGGGGATTATTTGACAGAATTCGATTTGGACAACGACTCTCATCACTATTTGAAAATTTCAGCCCGTTTGGTCCCATAGAGACTGAAAAAACTGCTTCCAAAGTTCGAACCCAAGTCTGAAATTAGCGTCCATAAAAATCATGATTTAACTAAAAATACAACTTTACTGAGATTTTGTGACTGAATTCGATATTGAGTACAAATTTCATCACTATCCCGAAATTAAAGCCCGTTTGGTTTCATAGAGCCTGAAAAAACTGCTTCCAAAGTTCGAACCCAAGTCTGAAATTAGCGTCCACAAAAATATTGATTTTTGTAAAAATACAATTTTATGGAGATTATTTGACAGAATTCGATTTGGACAACAAATCTCATCACAATTTTCTAAATATACAATATTATGGAGATTTAATGACTGAATTCGATATAGACTACATATTTCATCACAATTTTAAAATTTTAGCCCGTTTGGTCCCATAGAGCCTGAAAAAACTGCTTCCAAAGTTTGAACCTAAGTCTGAAATTAGCATCCATAAAAATCATGATTTTTCTAAAAATACAACTTTACTGAGATTTTGTGACTGAATTCGATATGGAGTACAAATTTCATCACTATCCCGAAATTTAAGCCCGTTTGGTTCCATAGAGCCTGAAAAAACTACTTCCAAAGTTCGAACCCAAGTCTGAAATTAGCGTCCATAAAAATCATGATTTTTCTATACATACAGATTGTGGAGATTTTTTGACTGAAATCAATTTGGACAACGACTTTCATCACTATTCCTAAATTTCAGCCCGTATGGTCCCATAGAGGCTGAAAAAACTGCATCCAAAGTTCGAACCCAAGTCTGAAATTAGCGTCCATAAAAATCATGATATTTCTTAATATACAATATTATGGAGATTTTATGACTGAATTCGATATAGACTACATATTTCATCACAATTCCAAAATTTTAGCCCGTTTGGTCCCATAGAGCCTGAAAAAACAGCTTCCAAAGTTCGAACCCAAGTCTGAAATAAACGTCCATAAAAATCATGATTTTTCTAAAAATACAATTTTATGGAGATTATTTGACAGAATTCGATATGGACTGCAAATTTCATCATAATTCCTAAATTTTAGCCTGTTTGGTCTCATAGAAGCTGAAAAAACTGCTTCCAAAGTTCGAACCAAATTCTGAAATTAGCGTCCTTAAAAATCATGATTTTTCTAAAAATAAGTTTTTACTGAGATTTTGTGACTGAATTCGATATGGAGTACAAATTTCATCACTATCCCGAAATTTAAGCCCGTTTGGTCTCATAGAGCCTGAAAAAACTGCTTCCAAAGTTCGAACCCAAGTCTGAAATTAGCGTCCACAAAAATATTGATTCTTGTAAAAATACAATTTTATGGGGATTATTTGACAGAATTCGATTTGGACAACGACTCTCATCACTATTTGAAAATTTTAGCCCGTTTGGTCCCATAGAAACTGAAAAAACTGCTTCCAAAGTTCGAACCCAAGTCTGAAATAAACGTCCATAAAAATCATGATTTTTCTAAAAATACAATTTTATGGAGATTATTTGACAGAATTCGATATGGACTGCAAATTTCATCATAATTCCTAAATTTTAGCCTGTTTGGTCTCATAGAAGCTGAAAAAACTGCTTCCAAAGTTCGAACCAAATTCTGAAATTAGCGTCCTTAAAAATCATGATTTTTCTAAAAATAAGTTTTTACTGAGATTTTGTGACTGAATTCGATATGGAGTACAAATTTCATCACTATCCCGAAATTTAAGCCCGTTTGGTCTCATAGAGCCTGAAAAAACTGCTTCCAAAGTTCGAACCCAAGTCTGAAATTAGCGTCCACAAAAATATTGATTCTTGTAAAAATACAATTTTATGGGGATTATTTGACAGAATTCGATTTGGACAACGACTCTCATCACTATTTGAAAATTTCAGCCCGTTTGGTCCCATAGAGACTGAAAAAACTGCTTCCAAAGTTCGAACCCAAGTCTGAAATTAGCGTCCATAAAAATCATGATTTAACTAAAAATACAACTTCACTGAGATTTTGTGACTGAATTCGATATGGAGTACAAATTTCATCACTATCCCGAAATTTAAGCCCGTTTGGTTCCATAGAGCCTGAAAAAACTACTTCCAAAGTTCGAACCCAAGTCTGAAATTAGCGTCCATAAAAATCATGATTTTTCTATACATACAGATTGTGGAGATTTTTTGACTGAAATCAATTTGGACAACGACTTTCATCACTATTCCTAAATTTCAGCCCGTATGGTCCCATAGAGGCTGAAAAAACTGCATCCAAAGTTCGAACCCAAGTCTGAAATTAGCGTCCATAAAAATCATGATATTTCTTAATATACAATATTATGGAGATTTTATGACTGAATTCGATATAGACTACATATTTCATCACAATTCCAAAATTTTAGCCCGTTTGGTCCCATAGAGCCTGAAAAAACAGCTTCCAAAGTTCGAACCCAAGTCTGAAATAAACGTCCATAAAAATCATGATTTTTCTAAAAATACAATTTTATGGAGATTATTTGACAGAATTCGATATGGACTGCAAATTTCATCATAATTCCTAAATTTTAGCCTGTTTGGTCTCATAGAAGCTGAAAAAACTGCTTCCAAAGTTCGAACCAAATTCTGAAATTGGCGTCCTTAAAAATCATGATTTTTCTAAAAATAAGACTTTACTAAGATTTTGTGACTGAATTCGATATGGAGTACAAATTTCATCACTATCCCGAAATTTAAGCCCGTTTGGTCTCATAGAGCCTGAAAAAACTGCTTCCAAAGTTCGAACCCAAGTCTGAAATTAGCGTCCACAAAAATATTGATTTTTGTAAAAATACAATTTTATGGGGATTATTTGACAGAATTCGATTTGGACAACGACTCTCATCACAATTTGAAAATTTCAGCCCTTTTGGTCCCATAGAGACTGAAAAAACTGCTTCCAAAGTTCGAACCCAGGTCTGAAATTAGCGTCCACAAAAATCATGATTTAACTAAAAATACAACTTTACTGAGATTTTGTGACTGAATTCGATATTGAGTACAAATTTCATCACTATCCCGAAATTTAAGCCCGTTTGGTTTCATAGAGCCTGAAAAAACTGCTTCCAAAGTTCGAACCAGAGTCTGAAATTAGCGTCCACAAAAATATTGATTTTTGTAAAAATACAATTTTATGGAGATTATTTGACAGAATTCGATTTGGACAACAAATCTCATCACAATTTTCTAAATTTACAATATTATGGAGATTTTATGACTGAATTCGATATAGACTACATATTTCATCGCAATTCCAAAATTTTAGCCCGTTTGGTCCCATAGAGCCTGAAAAAACAGCTTCCAAAGTTCGAACCCAAGTCTGAAATTAACGTCCGTAAAAATTATGATTTTTCTTAAAATACAATTTTATGGAGATTATATGACAGAATTCGATATGGAGTACAGATTTCATCACTATTCTAAAATTTCAGCCGGTTTGGTCCCATAGGGCCTGAAAAAATTGCTTCACAATTTCGACCACAAGTCTGAAATTAGCGTCCATAAAAATCATGATTTTTCTATACATACAGATTGTGGAGACTTTTTGACTGAAATCAATATTTTTGTGGAAATCTCAGTAAAAACTTATTTTTAGAAAAATCATGATTTTTAAGGACGCTAATTTCAGAATTTGGTTCGAACTTTGGAAGCAGTTTTTTCAGCTTCTATGAGACCAAACAGGCTAAAATTTAGGAATTATGATGAAATTTGCAGTCCATATCGAATTCAGTCACAAAATCTCAATAAAGTTGTATTTTAAGAAAAATCATGATTTTTATGGACGCTAATTTCAGACTTGGGTTCGAACTTTGGAAGCAGTTTTTTCAGTCTCTATACAATTTTATACAATTTTATGGAGATTTTGTGACTGAATTCGATATGGAGTACAAATTTCATCACTATCCCGAAATTTAAGCCCGTTTGGTTCCATAGAGCCTGAAAAAACTACTTCCAAAGTTCGAACCCTAGTCTGAAATTAGCGTCCATAAAAATCATGATTTTTCTATACATACAGATTGTGGAGATTTTTTGACTGAAATCAATTTGGACAACGACTCTTATCACTATTTCAAAATTTCAGCCCGTTTGGTCCCATAGAGACTGAAAAAACTGCTTCCAAAGTTCGAACCCAAGTCTGAAATTAGCGTCCATAAAAATCATGATTTTTCTTAAAATACAACTTTATTGAGATTTTGTGACTGAATTCGATATGGACTGCAAATTTCATCATAATTCCTAAATTTTAGCCTGTTTGGTCTCATAGAAGCTGAAAAAACTGCTTCCAAAGTTCGAACCAAATTCTGAAATTAGCGTCCTTAAAAATCATGATTTTTCTAAAAATAAGTTTTTACTGAGATTTCCACAAAAATATTGATTTTTGTAAAAATACAATTTTATGGGGATTATTTGACAGAATTCGATTTGGACAACGACTCTCATCACTATTTGAAAATTTCAGCCCGTTTGGTCCCATAGATACTGAAAAAACTGCTTCCAAAGTTCGAACCCAAGTCTGAAATTAGCGTCCATAAAAATCATGATTTAACTAAAAATACAACTTTACTGAGATTTTGTGACTGAATTCGATATTGAGTACAAATTTCATCACTATCCCGAAATTTAAGCCCGTTTGGTTTCATAGAGCCTGAAAAAACTGCTTCCAAAGTTCGAACCCAAGTCTGAAATTAGCGTCCACAAAAATATTGATTTTTGTAAAAATACAATTTTATGGAGATTATTTGACAGAATTCGATTTGGACAACAAATCTCATCACAATTTTCTAAATATACAATATTATGGAGATTTTATGACTGAATTCGATATAGACTACATATTTCATCGAAATTCCAAAATTTTAGCCCGTTTGGTCCCATAGAGCCTGAAAAAACAGCTTCCAAAGTTCGAACCCAAGTCTGAAATTAACGTCCGTAAAAATTATGATTTTTCTTAAAATACAATTTTATGGAGATTATATGACAGAATTCGATATGGAGTACAGATTTCATCACTATTCTAAAATTTCAGCCGGTTTGGTCCCATAGGGCCTGAAAAAATTGCTTCCAAATTTCGACCACAAGTCTGAAATTAGCGTCCATAAAAATCATGATTTTTCTATACATACAGATTGTGGAGACTTTTTGACTGAAATCAATTTGGACAGCGACTTTCATCACTATTCCGAAATTTCAGCCCGTATGGTCCCATAGAGGCTGAAAAAACTGCTTCCAAAGTTCGAACCCAAGTCTGAAATTAGCGTCCATAAGTACATGATTTTTCTAAAAATACAACTTAACTGAGATTTTGTGACTGAATTCGATATGGAGTACAAATTTCATCACTATCCCGAAATTTAAGCCCGTTTGGTCTCATAGAGCCTGAAAAAACTGCTTCCAAAGTTCGAACCCAAGTCTGAAATTAGCGTCCATAAAAATCATGATTTAACTAAAAATACAACTTTACTGAGATTTTGTGACTGAATTCGATATTGAGTACAAATTTCATCACTCTCCCGAAATTTAAGCCCGTTTGGTTTCATAGAGCCTGAAAAAACTGCTTCCAAAGTTCGAACCCAAGTCTGAACTTAGCGTCCATAAAAATCATGATTTTACTAAAAATACAACTTTACTGAGATTTTGTGACTGAATTCGATATGGAGTACAAATTTCATCACTATCCCGAAATTTAAGCCCGTTTGGTCTCATAGAGCCTGAAAAAACTGCTTCCAAAGTTCGAACCCAAGTCTGAAATTAGCGTCCATAAGTACATGATTTTTCTAAAAATACAACTTAACTGAGATTTTGTGACTGAATTCGATATGGAGTACAAATTTCATCACTATCCCGAAATTTAAGCCCGTTTGGTCTCATAGAAGCTGAAAAAACTGCTTCCAAAGTTCGAACCCAAGTCTGAAATTAGCGTCCATAAAAATCATGATTTTTCTAAAAATACAACTTAACTGAGATTTTGTGACTGAATTCGATATGGAGTACAAATTTCATCACTATCCCGAAATTTAAGCCCGTTTGGTCTCATAGAGCCTGAAAAAACTGCTTCCAAAGTTCGAACCCAAGTCTGAAATTAGCGTCCATAAAAATCATGATTTAACTAAAAATACAACTTTACTGAGATTTTGTGACTGAATTCGATATTGAGTACAAATTTCATCACTCTCCCGAAATTTAAGCCCGTTTGGTTTCATAGAGCCTGAAAAAACTGCTTCCAAAGTTCGAACCCAAGTCTGAACTTAGCGTCCATAAAAATCATGATTTTACTAAAAATACAACTTTACTGAGATTTTGTGACTGAATTCGATATGGAGTACAAATTTCATCACTATCCCGAAATTTAAGCCCGTTTGGTCTCATAGAGCCTGAAAATACTGCTTCCAAAGTTCGAACCCAAGTCTGAAATTAGCGTCCATAAAAATCATGATTTTTCTAAAAATTCAATTTTATGGAGATTATTTGACAGAATTCGATATGGACTACAAATTTCATCATAATTCCTAAATTTTAGCCTGTTTGGTCTCATAGAAGCTGAAAAATCTGCTTCCAAAGTTCGAACCCAAGTCTGAAATTAGCGTCCATAAAAATCATGATTTTTCTAAATATACAATATTATGGAGATTTTATGACTGAATTCGATATAGATTACATATTTCATCACTATCCCGAAATTTAAGCCCGTTTGGTCTCATAGAGTCTGAAAAAACTGCTTCCAAAGTTCTAACCCAAGTCTGAAATTAGCGTCCATAAAAATCATGTTTTTTCTATACATACAGATTGTGGAGATTTTTTGACTGAAATCAATTTGGACAACGACTCTTATCACTATTTCAAAATTTCAGCCCGTTTGGTCCCATAGAGACTGAAAAAACTGCTTCCAAAGTTCGAACCCAAGTCTGAAATTAGCGTCCATAAAAATCATGATTTTTCTTAAAATACAACTTTATTGAGATTTTGTGACTGAATTCGATATGGAGTACAAATTTCATCACTATCCCGAAATTTAAGCCCGTTTGGTCTCATAGAGCCTGAAAAAACTGCTTCCAAAGTTCGAACCCAAGTCTGAAATAAGCGTCCACAAAAATATTGATTTTTGTAAAAATACAATTTTATGAAGATTATTTGACAGAATTCGATTTGGACAACGACTCTCATCACTATTTTCTAAATATACAATATTATGGAGATTTTATGACTGAATTCGATATAGACTACATATTTCATCACAATTTTAAAATTTTAGCCCGTTTGGTCCCATAGAGCCTGAAAAAACTGCTTCCAAAGTTTGAACCTAAGTCTGAAATTAGCATCCATAAAAATCATGATTTTTCTAAAAATACAACTTTACTGAGATTTTGTGACTGAATTCGATATGGAGTACAAATTTCATCACTATCCCGAAATTTAAGCCCGTTTGGTTCCATAGAGCCTGAAAAAACTACTTCCAAAGTTCGAACCCTAGTCTGAAATTAGCGTCCATAAAAATCATGATTTTTCTATACATACAGATTGTGGAGATTTTTTGACTGAAATCAATTTGGACAACGACTCTTATCACTATTTCAAAATTTCAGCCCGTTTGGTCCCATAGAGACTGAAAAAACTGCTTCCAAAGTTCGAACCCAAGTCTGAAATTAGCGTCCATAAATATCATGATTTTTCTTAAAATACAACTTTATTGAGATTTTGTGACTGAATTCGATATGGACTGCAAATTTCATCATAATTCCTAAATTTTAGCCTGTTTGGTCTCATAGAAGCTGAAAAAACTGCTTCCAAAGTTCGAACCAAATTCTGAAATTAGCGTCCTTAAAAATCATGATTTTTCTAAAAATAAGTTTTTACTGAGATTTCCACAAAAATATTGATTTTTGTAAAAATACAATTTTATGGGGATTATTTGACAGAATTCGATTTGGACAACGACTCTCATCACTATTTGAAAATTTCAGCCCGTTTGGTCCCATAGAGACTGAAAAAACTGCTTCCAAAGTTCGAACCCAAGTCTGAAATTAGCGTCCATAAAAATCATGATTTAACTAAAAATACAACTTTACTGAGATTTTGTGACTGAATTCGATATGGAGTACAAATTTCATCACTATCCCGAAATTTAAGCCCGTTTGGTTCCATAGAGCCTGAAAAAACTACTTCCAAAGTTCGAACCCAAGTCTGAAATTAGCGACCATAAAAATCATGATTTTTCTATACATACAGATTGTGGAGATTTTTTGACTGAAATCAATTTGGACAACGACTTTCATCACTATTCCTAAATTTCAGCCCGTTTGGTCCCATAGAGCCTGAAAAAACAGCTTCCAAAGTTCGAACCCAAGTCTGAAATAAACGTCCATAAAAATCATGATTTTTCTAAAAATACAATTTTATGGAGATTATTTGACAGAATTCGATATGGACTGCAAATTTCATCATAATTCCAAAATTTTAGCCTGTTCGGTCTCATAGAAGCTGAAAAAACTGCTTCCAAAGTTCGAACCAAATTCTGAAATTGGCGTCCTTAAAAATCATGATTTTTCTAAAAATAAGACTTTACTAAGATTTTGTGACTGAATTCGATATGGAGTACAAATTTCATCACTATCCCGAAATTTAAGCCCGTTTGGTCTCATAGAGCCTGAAAAAACTGCTTCCAAAGTTCGAACCCAAGTCTGAAATTAGCGTCCACAAAAATATTGATTTTTGTAAAAATACAATTTTATGGGGATTATTTGACAGAATTCGATTTGGACAACGACTCTCATCACTATTTGAAAATTTCAGCCCGTTTGGTCCCATAGAGACTGAAAAAACTGCTTCCAAAGTTCGAACCCAAGTCTGAAATTAGCGTCCATAAAAATCATGATTTAACTAAAAATACAACTTTACTGAGATTTTGTGACTGAATTCGATATTGAGTACAAATTTCATCACTATCCCGAAATTTAAGCCCGTTTGGTTTCATAGAGCCTGAAAAAACTGCTTCCAAAGTTCGAACCCAAGTCTGAAATTAGCGTCCACAAAAATATTGATTTTTGTAAAAATACAATTTTATGGAGATTATTTGACAGAATTCGATTTGGACAACAAATCTCATCACAATTTTCTAAATATACAATATTATGGAGATTTTATGACTGAATTCGATATAGACTACATATTTCATCACAATTTTAAAATTTTAGCCCGTTTGGTCCCATAGAGCCTGAAAAAACTGCTTCCAAAGTTTGAACCTAAGTCTGAAATTAGCATCCATAAAAATCATGATTTTTCTAAAAATACAACTTTACTGAGATTTTGTGACTGAATTCGATATGGAGTACAAATTTCATCACTATCCCGAAATTTAAGCCCGTTTGGTTCCATAGAGCCTGAAAAAACTACTTCCAAAGTTCGAACCCAAGTCTGAAATTAGCGTCCATAAAAATCATGATATTTCTTAATATAAAATATTATGGAGATTTTATGACTGAATTCGATATAGACTACATATTTCATAACAATTCCAAAATTTTAGCCCGTTTGGTCCCATAGAGCCTGAAAAAACAGCTTCCAAAGTTCGAACCCAAGTCTGAAATAAACGTCCATAAAAATCATGATTTTTCTAAAAATACAATTTTATGGAGATTATTTGACAGAATTCGATATGGACTGCAAATTTCATCATAATTCCTAAATTTTAGCCTGTTTGGTCTCATAGAAGCTGAAAAAACTGCTTCCAAAGTTCGAACCAAATTCTGAAATTAGCGTCCTTAAAAATCATGATTTTTCTAAAAATAAGTTTTTACTGAGATTTTGTGACTGAATTCGATATGGAGTACAAATTTCATCACTATCCCGAAATTTAAGCCCGTTTGGTCTCATAGAGCCTGAAAAAACTGCTTCCAAAGTTCGAACCCAAGTCTGAAATTAGCGTCCACAAAAATATTGATTTTTGTAAAAATACAATTTTATGGGGATTATTTGACAGAATTCGATTTGGACAACGACTCTCATCACTATTTGAAAATTTCAGCCCGTTTGGTCCCATAGAAACTGAAAAAACTGCTTCCAAAGTTCGAACCCAAGTCTGAAATAAGCGTCCATAAAAATCATGATTTAACTAAAAATACAACTTCACTGAGATTTTGTGACTGAATTCGATATGGAGTACAAATTTCATCACTATCCCGAAATTTAAGCCCGTTTGGTTCCATAGAGCCTGAAAAAACTACTTCCAAAGTTCGAACCCAAGTCTGAAATTAGCGTCCATAAAAATCATGATTTTTCTATACATACAGATTGTGGAGATTTTTTGACTGAAATCAATTTGGACAACGACTTTCATCACTATTCCTAAATTTCAGCCCGTTTGGTCCCATAGAGCCTGAAAAAACAGCTTCCAAAGTTCGAACCCAAGTCTGAAATAAACGTCCATAAAAATCATGATTTTTCTAAAAATACAATTTTATGGAGATTATTTGACAGAATTCGATATGGACTGCAAATTTCATCATAATTCCTAAATTTTAGCCTGTTTGGTCTCATAGAAGCTGAAAAAACTGCTTCCAAAGTTCGAACCAAATTCTGAAATTGGCGTCCTTAAAAATCATGATTTTTCTAAAAATAAGACTTTACTCAGATTTTGTGACTGAATTCGATATGGAGTACAAATTTCATCACTATCCCGAAATTTAAGCCCGTTTGGTCTCATAGAGCCTGAAAAAACTGCTTCCAAAGTTCGAACCCAAGTCTGAAATTAGCGTCCACAAAAATATTGATTTTTGTAAAAATACAATTTTATGGGGATTATTTGACAGAATTCGATTTGGACAACGACTCTCATCACTATTTGAAAATTTCAGCCCGTTTGGTCCCATAGAGACTGAAAAAACTGCTTCCAAAGTTCGAACCCAAGTCTGAAATAAGCGTCCATAAAAATCATGATTTAACTAAAAATACAACTTCACTGAGATTTTGTGACTGAATTCGATATGGAGTACAAATTTCATCACTATCCCGAAATTTAAGCCCGTTTGGTTCCATAGAGCCTGAAAAAACTACTTCCAAAGTTCGAACCCAAGTCTGAAATTAGCGTCCATAAAAATCATGATTTTTCTATACATACAGATTGTGGAGATTTTTTGACTGAAATCAATTTGGACAACGACTTTCATCACTATTCCTAAATTTCAGCCCGTTTGGTCCCATAGAGCCTGAAAAAACAGCTTCCAAAGTTCGAACCCAAGTCTGAAATAAACGTCCATAAAAATCATGATTTTTCTAAAAATACAATTTTATGGAGATTATTTGACAGAATTCGATATGGACTGCAAATTTCATCATAATTCCTAAATTTTAGCCTGTTTGGTCTCATAGAAGCTGAAAAAACTGCTTCCAAAGTTCGAACCAAATTCTGAAATTGGCGTCCTTAAAAATCATGATTTTTCTAAAAATAAGACTTTACTAAGATTTTGTGACTGAATTCGATATGGAGTACAAATTTCATCACTATCCCGAAATTTAAGCCCGTTTGGTCTCATAGAGCCTGAAAAAACTGCTTCCAAAGTTCGAACCCAAGTCTGAAATTAGCGTCCACAAAAATATTGATTTTTGTAAAAATACAATTTTATGGGGATTATTTGACAGAATTCGATTTGGACAACGACTCTCATCACAATTTGAAAATTTCAGCCCTTTTGGTCCCATAGAGACTGAAAAAACTGCTTCCAAAGTTCGAACCCAAGTCTGAAATTAGCGTCCATAAAAATCATGATTTAACTAAAAATACAACTTTACTGAGATTTTGTGACTGAATTCGATATTGAGTACAAATTTCATCACTATCCCGAAATTTAAGCCCGTTTGGTTTCATAGAGCCTGAAAAAACTGCTTCCAAAGTTCGAACCAGAGTCTGAAATTAGCGTCCACAAAAATATTGATTTTTGTAAAAATACAATTTAATGGAGATTATTTGACAGAATTCGATTTGGACAACAAATCTCATCACAATTTTCTAAATATACAATTTTATGGAGATTTTATGACTGAATTCGATATAGACTACATATTTCATCGCAATTCCAAAATTTTAGCCCGTTTGGTCCCATAGAGCCTGAAAAAACAGCTTCCAAAGTTCGAACCCAAGTCTGAAATTAACGTCCGTAAAAATTATGATTTTTCTTAAAATACAATTTTATGGAGATTATATGACAGAATTCGATATGGAGTACAGATTTCATCACTATTCTAAAATTTCAGCCGGTTTGGTCCCATAGGGCCTGAAAAAATTGCTTCCAAATTTCGACCAAAAGTCTGAAATTAGCGTCCATAAAAATCATGATTTTTCTATACATACAGATTGTGGAGACTTTTTGACTGAAATCAATTTGGACAGCGACTTTCATCACTATTCCGAAATTTCAGCCCGTATGGTCCCATAGAGGCTGAAAAAACTGCTTCCAAAGTTCGAACCCAAGTCTGAAATTAGCGTCCATAAGTACATGATTTTTCTAAAAATACAATTTTATGGAGATTATTTGACAGAATTCGATATGGACTACAAATTTCATCATAATTCAAAAATTTTAGCCTGTTTGGTCTCATAGAAGCTGAAAAAACTGCTTCCAAAGTTCGAACCCAAGTCTGAAATTAGCGTCCATAAAAATCATGATTTTTCTAAAAATACAACTTAACTGAGATTTTGTGACTGAATTCGATATGGAGTACAAATTTCATCACTATCCCGAAATTTAAGCCCGTTTGGTCTCATAGAGCCTGAAAAAACTGCTTCCAAAGTTCGAACCCAAGTCTGAAATTAGCGTCCATAAAAATCATGATTTTTCTAAAAATACAATTTTATGGAGATTATTTGACAGAATTCGATATGGACTACAAATTTCATCATAATTCCAAAATTTTAGCCTGTTTGGTCTCATAGAAGCTGAAAAAACTGCTTCCAAAGTTCGAACCCAAGTCTGAACTTAGCGTCCATAAAAATCATGATTTTTCTAAAAATACAACTTTACTGAGATTTTGTGACTGAATTCGATATGGAGTACAAATTTCATCACTATCCCGAAATTTAAGCCCGTTTGGTCTCATAGAGCCTGAAAAAACTGCTTCCAAAGTTCGAACCCAAGTCTGAAATTAGCGTCCATAAAAATCATGATTTTTCTAAATATACAATATTATGGAGATTTTATGACTGAATTCGATATAGATTACATATTTCATCACTATCCCGAAATTTAAGCCCGTTTGGTCTCATAGAGTCTGAAAAAACTGCTTCCAAAGTTCTAACCCAAGTCTGAAATTAGCGTCCATAAAAATCATGTTTTTTCTATACATACAGATTGTGGAGATTTTTTGACTGAAATCAATTTGGACAACGACTCTTATCACTATTTCAAAATTTCAGCCCGTTTGGTCCCATAGAGACTGAAAAAACTGCTTCCAAAGTTCGAACCCAAGTCTGAAATTAGCGTCCATAAAAATCATGATTTTTCTTAAAATACAACTTTATTGAGATTTTGTGACTGAATTCGATATGGAGTACAAATTTCATCACTATCCCGAAATTTAAGCCCGTTTGGTCTCATAGAGCCTGAAAAAACTGCTTCCAAAGTTCGAACCAGAGTCTGAAATTAGCGTCCACAAAAATATTGATTTTTGTAAAAATACAATTTTATGGAGATTATTTGACAGAATTCGATTTGGACAACAAATCTCATCACAATTTTCTAAATATACAATATTATGGAGATTTTATGACTGAATTCGATATAGACTACATATTTCATCGCAATTCCAAAATTTTAGCCCGTTTGGTCCCATAGAGCCTGAAAAACCAGCTTCCAAAGTTCGAACCCAAGTCTGAAATTAACGTCCGTAAAAATTATGATTTTTCTTAAAATACAATTTTATGGAGATTATATGACAGAATTCGATATGGAGTACAGATTTCATCACTATTCTAAAATTTCAGCCGGTTTGGTCCCATAGGGCCTGAAAAAATTGCTTCCAAATTTCGACCACAAGTCTGAAATTAGCGTCCATAAAAATCATGATTTTTCTATACATACAGATTGTGGAGACTTTTTGACTGAAATCAATTTGGACAGCGACTTTCATCACTATTCCGAAATTTCAGCCCGTATGGTCCCATAGAGGCTGAAAAAACTGCTTCCAAAGTTCGAACCCAAGTCTGAAATTAGCGTCCATAAGTACATGATTTTTCTAAAAATACAATTTTATGGAGATTATTTGACAGAATTCGATATGGACTACAAATTTCATCATAATTCAAAAATTTTTGCCTGTTTGGTCTCATAGAAGCTGAAAAAACTGCTTCCAAAGTTCGAACCCAAGTCTGAAATTAGCGTCCATAAAAATCATGATTTTTCTAAAAATACAACTTAACTGAGATTTTGTGACTGAATTCGATATGGAGTACAAATTTCATCACTATCCCGAAATTTAAGCCCGTTTGGTCTCATAGAGCCTGAAAAAACTGCTTCCAAAGTTCGAACCCAAGTCTGAAATTAGCGTCCATAAAAATCATGATTTTTCTAAAAATACAATTTTATGGAGATTATTTGACAGAATTCGATATGGACTACAAATTTCATCATAATTCCAAAATTTTAGCCTGTTTGGTCTCATAGAAGCTGAAAAAACTGCTTCCAAAGTTCGAACCCAAGTCTGAACTTAGCGTCCATAAAAATCATGATTTTTCTAAAAATACAACTTTACTGAGATTTTGTGACTGAATTCGATATGGAGTACAAATTTCATCACTATCCCGAAATTTAAGCCCGTTTGGTCTCATAGAGCCTGAAAAAACTGCTTCCAAAGTTCGAACCCAAGTCTGAAATTAGCGTCCATAAAAATCATGATTTTTCTAAAAATTCAATTTTATGGAGATTATTTGACAGAATTCGATATGGACTACAAATTTCATCATAATTCCTAAATTTTAGCCTGTTTGGTCTCATAGAAGCTGAAAAATCTGCTTCCAAAGTTCGAACCCAAGTCTGAAATTAGCGTCCATAAAAATCATGATTTTTCTAAATATAATATATTATGGAGATTTTATGACTGAATTCGATATAGATTACATATTTCATCACTATCCCGAAATTTAAGCCCGTTTGGTCTCATAGAGTCTGAAAAAACTGCTTCCAAAGTTCTAACCCAAGTCTGAAATAAGGGGCCATAAAAATCATGTTTTTTCTATACATACAGATTGTGGAGATTTTTTGACTGAAATCAATTTGGACAACGACTCTTATCACTATTTCAAAATTTCAGCCCGTTTGGTCCCATAGAGACTGAAAAAACTGCTTCCAAAGTTCGAACCCAAGTCTGAAATTAGCGTCCATAAAAATCATGATTTTTCTTAAAATACAACTTTATTGAGATTTTGTGACTGAATTCGATATGGAGTACAAATTTCATCACTATCCCGAAATTTAAGCCCGTTTGGTCTCATAGAGCCTGAAAAAACTGCTTCCAAAGTTCGAACCCAAGTCTGAAATAAGCGTCCACAAAAATATTGATTTTTGTAAAAATACAATTTTATGAAGATTATTTGACAGAATTCGATTTGGACAACGACTCTCATCACTATTTTCTAAATATACAATATTATGGAGATTTTATGACTGAATTCGATATAGACTACATATTTCATCACAATTTTAAAATTTTAGCCCGTTTGGTCCCATAGAACCTGAAAAAACTGCTTCCAAAGTTTGAACCTAAGTCTGAAATTAGCATCCATAAAAATCATGATTTTTCTAAAAATACAACTTTACTGAGATTTTGTGACTGAATTCGATATGGAGTACAAATTTCATCACTATCCCGAAATTTAAGCCCGTTTGGTTCCATAGAGCCTGAAAAAACTACTTCCAAAGTTCGAACCCTAGTCTGAAATTAGCGTCCATAAAAATCATGATTTTTCTATACATACAGATTGTGGAGATTTTTTGACTGAAATCAATTTGGACAACGACTTTCATCACTATTCCTAAATTTCAGCCCGTATGGTCCCATAGAGGCTGAAAAAACAGCTTCCAAAGTTCGAACCCAAGTCTGAAATAAACGTCCATAAAAATCATGATTTTTCTAAAAATACAATTTTACGGAGATTATTTGACAGAATTCGATATGGACTGCAAATTTCATCATAATTCCTAAATTTTAGCCTGTTTGGTCTCATAGAAGCTGAAAAAACTGCTTCCAAAGTTCGAACCAAATTCTGAAATTAGCGTCCTTAAAAATCATGATTTTTCTAAAAATAAGTTTTTACTGAGATTTTGTGACTGAATTCGATATGGAGTACAAATTTCATCACTATCCCGAAATTTAAGCCCGTTTGGTCTCATAGAGCCTGAAAAAACTGCTTCCAAAGTTCGAACCCAAGTCTGAAATTAGCGTCCACAAAAATATTGATTTTTGTAAAAATACAATTTTATGGGGATAATTTGACAGAATTCGATTTGGACAACGACTCTCATCACTATTTGAAAATTTCAGCCCGTTTGGTCCCATAGAGACTGAAAAAACTGCTTCCAAAGTTCGAACCCAAGTCTGAAATTAGCGTCCATAAAAATCATGATTTAACTAAAAATACAACTTTACTGAGATTTTGTGACTGAATTCGATATGGAGTACAAATTTCATCACTATCCCGAAATTAAAGCCCGTTTGGTTCCATAGAGCCTGAAAAAACTACTTCCAAAGTTCGAACCCAAGTCTGAAATTAGCGACCATAAAAATCATGATTTTTCTATACATACAGATTGTGGAGATTTTTTGACTGAAATCAATTTGGACAACGACTTTCATCACTATTCCTAAATTTCAGCCCGTTTGGTCCCATAGAGCCTGAAAAAACAGCTTCCAAAGTTCGAACCCAAGTCTGAAATAAACGTCCATAAAAATCATGATTTTTTTAAAAATACAACTTTACTGAGATTTTGTGACTGTATTCGATATGGAATACAAATTTCATCACGATCTCGAAATTTAAGCCCGTTTGGTCTCATAGAGCCTGAAAAAACTGCTTCCAAAGTTCGAACCCAAGTCTGAAATTAGCATCCATAAAAATCATGATTTTTCTAAATATACAATATTATGGAGATTTTATGACTGAATTCGATATAGACTACATATTTCATCACAATTCCAAAATTTTAGCCCGTTTGGTCCCATAGAGCCTGAAAAAACTGCTTCCAAAGTTCGAACCCAAGTCTGAAATTAGCGTCCATAAAAATCATGATTTAACTAAAAATACAACTTTACTGAGATTTTGTGACTGAATTCGATATTGAGTACAAATTTCATCACTATCCCGAAATTTAAGCCCGTTTGGTTTCATAGAGCCTGAAAAAACTGCTTCCAAAGTTCGAACCCAAGTCTGAAATTAGCGTCCACAAAAATATTGATTTTTGTAAAAATACAATTTTATGGAGATTATTTGACAGAATTCGATTTGGACAACGACTCTCATCACTATTTGAAAATTTCAGCCCGTTTGGTCCCATAGAGACTGAAAAAACTGCTTCCAAAGTTCGAACCCAAGTCTGAAATTAGCGTCCATAAAAATCATGATTTAACTAAAAATACAACTTTACTGAGATTTTGTGACTGAATTCGATATTGAGTACAAATTTCATCACTATCCCGAAATTTAAGCCCGTTTGGTTTCATAGAGCCTGAAAAAACTGCTTCCAAAGTTCGAACCCAAGTCTGAAATTAGCGTCCACAAAAATATTGATTTTTGTAAAAATACAATTTTATGGAGATTATTTGACAGAATTCGATTTGGACAACAAATCTCATCACAATTTTCTAAATATACAATATTATGGAGATTTTATGACTGAATTCGATATAGACTACATATTTTATCGCAATTCCAAAATTTTAGCCCGTTTGGTCCCATAGAGCCTGAAAAAATTGCTTCCAAAGTTCGAACACAAGTCTGAAATTAGCGTCCATAAAAATCATGATTTTTTTATACATACAGATTGTGGAGACTTTTTGACTGAAATCGATTTTGGACAACGACTTTCATCACTATTCCGAAATTTCAGCCCGTATGGTCCCATTGAGGCTGAAAAAACTGCTTCCAAAGTTCGAACCCAAGTCTGAAATAAGCGTCCATAAAGATCATGATTTTTCTAAAAATTAAATTTTATGGAGATTATTTGACAGAATTCGATATGGACTACAAATTTCATCATAATTCCAAAATTTTAGCCTGTTTGGTCTCATAGAAGCTGAAAAAACTGCTTCCAAATTTCGAACCCAAGTCTGAACTAAGCGTCCATAAAAATCACGATTTTTCTAAAAATACAACTTTACTGAGATTTTGTGACTGAATTCGATATAGATTACATATTTCATCACAATTCCAAAATTTTAGCCCGTTTGGTCTCATAGAGCCTGAAAAAACTGCTTCCAAAGTTCGAACCCAAGTCTGAAATTAGCATCCATAAAAATCATGATTTTTCTAAATATACAATATTATGGAGATTTTATGACTGAATTCGATATAGACTACATATTTCATCACAATTCCAAAATTTTAGCCCGTTTGGTCCCATAGAGCCTGAAAAAACTGCTTCCAAAGTTCGAACCCAAGTCTGAAATTAGCATCCATAAAAATCATGATTTTTCTAAATATACAATATTATGGAGATTTTATGACTGAATTCGATATAGACTACATATTTCATCACAATTCCAAATTTTTAGCCCGTTTGGTCCCATAGAGCCTGAAAAAACTGCTTCCAAAGTTCGAACCCAAGTCTGAAATTAGCGTCCATAAAAATCATGATTTAACTAAAAATACAACTTTACTGAGATTTTGTGACTGAATTCGATATTGAGTACAAATTTCATCACTATCCCGAAATTTAAGCCCGTTTGGTTTCATAGAGCCTGAAAAAACTGCTTCCAAAGTTCGAACCCAAGTCTGAAATTAGCGTCCACAAAAATATTGATTTTTGTAAAAATACAATTTTATGGAGATTATTTGACAGAATTCGATTTGGACAACGACTCTCATCACTATTTGAAAATTTCAGCCCGTTTGGTCCCATAGAGACTGAAAAAACTGCTTCCAAAGTTCGAACCCAAGTCTGAAATTAGCGTCCATAAAAATCATGATTTAACTAAAAATACAACTTTACTGAGATTTTGTGACTGAATTCGATATTGAGTACAAATTTCATCACTATCCCGAAATTTAAGCCCGTTTGGTTTCATAGAGCCTGAAAAAACTGCTTCCAAAGTTCGAACCCAAGTCTGAAATTAGCGTCCACAAAAATATTGATTTTTGTAAAAATACAATTTTATGGAGATTATTTGACAGAATTCGATTTGGACAACAAATCTCATCACAATTTTCTAAATATACAATATTATGGAGATTTTATGACTGAATTCGATATAGACTACATATTTTATCGCAATTCCAAAATTTTAGCCCGTTTGGTCCCATAGAGCCTGAAAAAATTGCTTCCAAAGTTCGAACACAAGTCTGAAATTAGCGTCCATAAAAATCATGATTTTTTTATACATACAGATTGTGGAGACTTTTTGACTGAAATCAATTTGGACAACGACTTTCATCACTATTCCGAAATTTCAGCCCGTATGGTCCCATTGAGGCTGAAAAAACTGCTTCCAAAGTTCGAACCCAAGTCTGAAATAAGCTTCCATAAAGATCATGATTTTTCTAAAAATTAAATTTTATGGAGATTATTTGACAGAATTCGATATGGACTACAAATTTCATCATAATTCCAAAATTTTAGCCTGTTTGGTCTCATAGAAGCTGAAAAAACTGCTTCCAAATTTCGAACCCAAGTCTGAACTAAGCGTCCATAAAAATCACGATTTTTCTAAAAATACAACTTTACTGAGATTTTGTGACTGAATTCGATATAGATTACATATTTCATCACAATTCCAAAATTTTAGCCCGTTTGGTCCCATAGAGCCTGAAAAAACTGCTTCCAAAGTTCGAACCCAAGTCTGAACTTAGCTTCCATAAAAATCATGATTTTTCTAAAAATACAACTTTACTGAGATTTTGTGACTGAATTCGATATGGAGTACAAATTTCATCACTATCCCGAAATTTAAGCCCGTTTGGTCTCATAGAGCCTGAAAAAACTGCTTCCAAAGTTCGAACCCAAGTCTGAAATTGGCGTCCATAAAAATCCCTATTTTTCTATACATACAGATTGTGGAGATTGTTTGACTGAAATCAATTTGGACAACGACTTTCATCACTATTCCTAAATTTCAGCCCGTATGGTCCCATAGAGGCTCAAAAAACTACATCCAAAGTTCGAACCCAAGTCTGAAATTAGCGTCCATAAAAATCATGATTTTTCTAAAAATACAATTTTATGGAGATTATTTGACAGAATTCGATATGGACTACAAATTTCATCATAATTCCAAAATTTTAGCCTGTTTGGTCTCATAGAAGCTGAAAAAACTGCTTCCAAAGTTCGAACCCAAGTCTGAACTTAGCGTCCATAAAAATCATGATTTTTCTAAAAATACAACTTTACTGAGATTTTGTGACTGAATTCGATATGGAGTACAAATTTCATCACTATCCCGAAATTTAAGCCCGTTTGGTCTCATAGAGCCTGAAAAAACTGCTTCCAAAGTTCGAACCCAAGTCTGAAATTAGCGTCCATAAAAATCATGATTTTTCTAAATATACAATATTATGGAGATTTTATGACTGAATTCGATATAGATTACATATTTCATCACTATCCCGAAATTTAAGCCCGTTTGGTCTCATAGAGTCTGAAAAAACTGCTTCCAAAGTTCTAACCCAAGTCTGAAATTAGCGTCCATAAAAATCATGTTTTTTCTATACATACAGATTGTGGAGATTTTTTGACTGAAATCAATTTGGACAACGACTCTTATCACTATTTCAAAATTTCAGCCCGTTTGGTCCCATAGAGACTGAAAAAACTGCTTCCAAAGTTCGAACCCAAGTCTGAAATTAGCGTCCATAAAAATCATGATTTTTCTTAAAATACAACTTTATTGAGATTTTGTGACTGAATTCGATATGGAGTACAAATTTCATCACTATCCCGAAATTTAAGCCCGTTTGGTCTCATAGAGCCTGAAAAAACTGCTTCCAAAGTTCGAACCAGAGTCTGAAATTAGCGTCCACAAAAATATTGATTTTTGTAAAAATACAATTTTATGGAGATTATTTGACAGAATTCGATTTGGACAACAAATCTCATCACAATTTTCTAAATATACAATATTATGGAGATTTTATGACTGAATTCGATATAGACTACATATTTCATCGCAATTCCAAAATTTTAGCCCGTTTGGTCCCATAGAGCCTGAAAAACCAGCTTCCAAAGTTCGAACCCAAGTCTGAAATTAACGTCCGTAAAAATTATGATTTTTCTTAAAATACAATTTTATGGAGATTATATGACAGAATTCGATATGGAGTACAGATTTCATCACTATTCTAAAATTTCAGCCGGTTTGGTCCCATAGGGCCTGAAAAAATTGCTTCCAAATTTCGACCACAAGTCTGAAATTAGCGTCCATAAAAATCATGATTTTTCTATACATACAGATTGTGGAGACTTTTTGACTGAAATCAATTTGGACAGCGACTTTCATCACTATTCCGAAATTTCAGCCCGTATGGTCCCATAGAGGCTGAAAAAACTGCTTCCAAAGTTCGAACCCAAGTCTGAAATTAGCGTCCATAAGTACATGATTTTTCTAAAAATACAATTTTATGGAGATTATTTGACAGAATTCGATATGGACTACAAATTTCATCATAATTCAAAAATTTTAGCCTGTTTGGTCTCATAGAAGCTGAAAAAACTGCTTCCAAAGTTCGAACCCAAGTCTGAAATTAGCGTCCATAAAAATCATGATTTTTCTAAAAATACAACTTAACTGAGATTTTGTGACTGAATTCGATATGGAGTACAAATTTCATCACTATCCCGAAATTTAAGCCCGTTTGGTCTCATAGAGCCTGAAAAAACTGCTTCCAAAGTTCGAACCCAAGTCTGAAATTAGCGTCCATAAAAATCATGATTTTTCTAAAAATACAATTTTATGGAGATTATTTGACAGAATTCGATATGGACTACAAATTTCATCATAATTCCAAAATTTTAGCCTGTTTGGTCTCATAGAAGCTGAAAAAACTGCTTCCAAAGTTCGAACCCAAGTCTGAACTTAGCGTCCATAAAAATCATGATTTTTCTAAAAATACAACTTTACTGAGATTTTGTGACTGAATTCGATATGGAGTACAAATTTCATCACTATCCCGAAATTTAAGCCCGTTTGGTCTCATAGAGCCTGAAAAAACTGCTTCCAAAGTTCGAACCCAAGTCTGAAATTAGCGTCCATAAAAATCATGATTTTTCTAAAAATTCAATTTTATGGAGATTATTTGACAGAATTCGATATGGACTACAAATTTCATCATAATTCCTAAATTTTAGCCTGTTTGGTCTCATAGAAGCTGAAAAATCTGCTTCCAAAGTTCGAACCCAAGTCTGAAATTAGCGTCCATAAAAATCATGATTTTTCTAAATATAATATATTATGGAGATTTTATGACTGAATTCGATATAGATTACATATTTCATCACTATCCCGAAATTTAAGCCCGTTTGGTCTCATAGAGTCTGAAAAAACTGCTTCCAAAGTTCTAACCCAAGTCTGAAATTAGCGTCCATAAAAATCATGTTTTTTCTATACATACAGATTGTGGAGATTTTTTGACTGAAATCAATTTGGACAACGACTCTTATCACTATTTCAAAATTTCAGCCCGTTTGGTCCCATAGAGCCTGAAAAAACTGCTTCCAAAGTTCGAACCCAAGTCTGAAATTAGCGTCCACAAAAATATTGATTTTTGTAAAAATACAATTTTATGGGGATAATTTGACAGAATTCGATTTGGACAACGACTCTCATCACTATTTGAAAATTTCAGCCCGTTTGGTCCCATAGAGACTGAAAAAACTGCTTCCAAAGTTCGAACCCAAGTCTGAAATTAGCGTCCATAAAAATCATGATTTAACTAAAAATACAACTTTACTGAGATTTTGTGACTGAATTCGATATTGAGTACAAATTTCATCACTATCCCGAAATTTAAGCCCGTTTGGTTTCATAGAGCCTGAAAAAACTGCTTCCAAAGTTCGAACCCAAGTCTGAAATTAGCGTCCACAAAAATATTGATTTTTGTAAAAATACAATTTTATGGAGAATATTTGACAGAATTCGATTTGGACAACAAATCTCATCACAATTTTCTAAATATACAATATTATGGAGATTTTATGACTGAATTCGATATAGACTACATATTTCATCGAAATTCCAAAATTTTAGCCCGTTTGGTCCCATAGAGCCTGAAAAAACAGCTTCCAAAGTTCGAACCCAAGTCTGAAATTAACGTCCATAAAAATTATGATTTTTCTTAAAATACAATTTTATGGAGATTATTTGAGAGAATTCGATATGGAGTACAAATTTCATCAATATTCTAAAATTTCAGCCCGTTTGGTCCCATAGGGCCTGAAAAAATTGCTTCCAAAGTTCGAACACAAGTCTGAAATTAGCGTCCATAAAAATCATGATTTTTTTATACATACAGATTGTGGAGACTTTTTGACTGAAATCAATTTGGACAACGACTTTCATCATTATTCCGAAATTTCAGCCCGTATGGTCCCATAGAGGCTGAAAAAACTGCTTCCAAAGTTCGAACCCAAGTCTGAAATAAGCGTCCATAAAGATCATGATTTTTCTAAAAATTAAATTTTATGGAGATTATTTGACAGAATTCGATATGGACTACAAATTTCATCATAATTCCAAAATTTTAGCCTGTTTGGTCTCATGAAAGCTGAAAAAACTGCTTCCAAATTTCGAACCCAATTCTGAACTAAGCGTCCATAAAAATCACGATTTTTCTAAAAATACAATTTTACTGAGATTTCGTGCCTGAATTCGATATGGAGTTCAAATTTCATCACTTTCCCGAAATTTAAGCCCGTTTGGTCTCATAGAGCCTGAAAAAACTGCTTCCAAAGTTCGAACCCAAGTCTGAAATTAGCGTCCACAAAAATATTGATTTTTGTAAAAATACAATTTTATGGGGATTATTTGACAGAATTCGATTTGGACAACGACTCTCATCACTATTTGAAAATTTCAGCCCGTTTGGTCCCATAGAGACTGAAAAAACTGCTTCCAAAGTTCGAACCCAAGTCTGAAATTAGCATCCATAAAAATCATGTTTTTTCTAAATATACAATATTATGGAGATTTTATGACTGAATTCGATATAGATTACATATTTCATCACAATTCCAAAATTTTAGCCCGTTTGGTCCCATAGAGCCTGAAAAAACTGCTTCCAATGTTCGAACCCAAGTCTGAACTTAGCTTCCATAAAAATCATGATTTTTCTAAAAATACAACTTTACTGAGATTTTGTGACTGAATTCGATATGGAGTACAAATTTCATCACTATCCCGAAATTTAAGCCCGTTTGGTCTCATAGAGCCTGAAAAAACTGCTTCCAAAGTTCGAACCCAAGTCTGAAATTAGCGTCCATAAAAATCATGATTTTTCTAAATATACAATATAATGGAGATTATTTGACAGAATTCGATATGGACTACAAATTTCATCATAATTCCAAAATTTTAGCCTGTTTGGTCTCATAGAAGTTGAAAAAACTGCTTCCAAAGTTCGAACCCAATTCTGAAATTAGCGTCCATAAAAATCATGATTTTTTTAAAAATACAACTTTACTGAGATTTTGTGACTGTATTCGATATGGAGTACAAATTTCATCACGATCTCGAAATTTAAGCCCGTTTGGTCTCATAGAGCCTGAAAAAACTGCTTCCAAAGTTCGAACCCAAGTCTGAAATTAGCATCCATAAAAATCATGATTTTTCTAAATATACAATATTATGGAGATTTTATGACTGAATTCGATATAGACTACATATTTCATCACAATTCCAAAATTTTAGCCCGTTTGGTCCCATAGAGCCTGAAAAAACTGCTTCCAAAGTTCGAACCCAAGTCTGAAATTAGCGTCCATAAAAATCATGATTTAACTAAAAATACAACTTTACTGAGATTTTGTGACTGAATTCGATATTGAGTACAAATTTCATCACTATCCCGAAATTTAAGCCCGTTTGGTTTCATAGAGCCTGAAAAAACTGCTTCCAAAGTTCGAACCCAAGTCTGAAATTAGCGTCCACAAAAATATTGATTTTTGTAAAAATACAATTTTATGGAGATTATTTGACAGAATTCGATTTGGACAACGACTCTAATCACTATTTGAAAATTTCAGCCCGTTTGGTCCCATAGAGACTGAAAAAACTGCTTCCAAAGTTCGAACCCAAGTCTGAAATTAGCGTCCATAAAAATCATGATTTTTCTAAATATACAATATAATGGAGATTATTTGACAGAATTCGATATGGACTACAAATTTCATCATAATTCCAAAATTTTAGCCTGTTTGGTCTCATAGAAGCTGAAAAAACTGCTTCCAAAGTTCGAACCCAAGTCTGAAATTAGCGTCCATAAAAATCATGATTTTTTTAAAAATACAACTTTACTGAGATTTTGTGACTGTATTCGATATGGAGTACAAATTTCATCACGATCTCGAAATTAAAGCCCGTTTGGTCTCATAGAGCCTGAAAAAACTGCTTCCAAAGTTCGAACCCAAGTCTGAAATTAGCATCCATAAAAATCATGATTTTTCTAAATATACAATATTATGGAGATTTTATGACTGAATTCGATATAGACTACATATTTCATCACAATTCCAAAATTTTAGCCCGTTTGGTCCCATAGAGCCTGAAAAAACTGCTTCCAAAGTTCGAACCCAAGTCTGAAATTAGCGTCCATAAAAATCATGATTTAACTAAAAACACAACTTTACTGAGATTTTGTGACTGAATTCGATATTGAGTACAAATTTCATCACTATCCCGAAATTTAAGCCCGTTTGGTTTCATAGAGCCTGAAAAAACTGCTTCCAAAGTTCGAACCCAAGTCTGAAATTAGCGTCCACAAAAATATTGATTTTTGTAAAAATACAATTTTATGGAGATTATTTGACAGAATTCGATTTGGACAACAAATCTCATCACAATTTTCTAAATATACAATATTATGGAGATTTTATGACTGAATTCGATATAGACTACATATTTTATCGCAATTCCAAAATTTTAGCCCGTTTGGTCCCATAGAGCCTGAAAAAATTGCTTCCAAAGTTCGAACACAAGTCTGAAATTAGCGTCCATAAAAATCATGATTTAACTAAAAATACAACTTTACTGAGATTTTGTGACTGAATTCGATATTGAGTACAAATTTCATCACTATCCCGAAATTTAAGCCCGTTTGGTTTCATAGAGCCTGAAAAAACTGCTTCCAAAGTTCGAACCCAAGTCTGAAATTAGCGTCCACAAAAATATTGATTTTTGTAAAAATACAATTTTATGGAGATTATTTGACAGAATTCGATTTGGACAACAAATCTCATCACAATTTTCTAAATATACAATATTATGGAGATTTTATGACTGAATTCGATATAGACTACATATTTTATCGCAATTCCAAAATTTTAGCCCGTTTGGTCCCATAGAGCCTGAAAAAATTGCTTCCAAAGTTCGAACACAAGTCTGAAATTAGCGTCCATAAAAATCATGATTTTTTTATACATACAGATTGTGGAGACTTTTTGACTGAAATCAATTTGGACAACGACTTTCATCACTATTCCGAAATTTCAGCCCGTATGGTCCCATTGAGGCTGAAAAAACTGCTTCCAAAGTTCGAACCCAAGTCTGAAATAAGCGTCCATAAAGATCATGATTTTTCTAAAAATTAAATTTTATGGAGATTATTTGACAGAATTCGATATGGACTACAAATTTCATCATAATTCCAAAATTTTAGCCTGTTTGGTCTCATAGAAGCTGAAAAAACTGCTTCCAAATTTCGAACCCAAGTCTGAACTAAGCGTCCATAAAAATCACGATTTTTCTAAAAATACAACTTTACTGAGATTTTGTGACTGAATTCGATATAGATTACATATTTCATCACAATTCCAAAATTTTAGCCCGTTTGGTCCCATAGAGCCTGAAAAAACTGCTTCCAAAGTTCGAACCCAAGTCTGAACTTAGCTTCCATAAAAATCATGATTTTTCTAAAAATACAACTTTACTGAGATTTTGTGACAGAATTCGATATGGAGTACAAATTTCATCACTATCCCGAAATTTAAGCCCGTTTGGTCTCATAGAGCCTGAAAAAACTGCTTCCAAAGTTCGAACCCAAGTCTGAAATTGGCGTCCATAAAAATCATGATTTTTCTATACATACAGATTGTGGAGATTGTTTGACTGAAATCAATTTGGACAACGACTTTCATCACTATTCCTAAATTTCAGCCCGTATGGTCCCATAGAAGCTCAAAAAACTACATCCAAAGTTCGAACCCAAGTCTGAAATTAGCGTCCATAGAAATCATGATATTTCTAAATATACAATATTATGGAGATTTTATGACTGAATTCGATATAGACTACATATTTAATCACAATTCCAAAATTTTAGCCCGTTTGGTCCCATAGAGCCTGAAAAAACAGCTTCCAAAGTTCGAACCCAAGTCTGAAATAAACGTCCATAAAAATCATGATTTTTGTAAAAATACAATTTTATGAAGATTATTTGACAGAATTCGATTTGGACAACGACTCTCATCACTATTTTCTAAATATACAATATTATGGAGATTTTATGACTGAATTCGATATAGACTACATATTTCATCACAATTTTAAAATTTTAGCCCGTTTGGTCCCATAGAGCCTGAAAAAACTGCTTCCAAAGTTCGAACCCAAGTCTGAAATTATTATCCATAAAAATCATGATTTTTCTAAAAATACAACTTTACTGAGATTTTGTGACTGAATTCGATATGGAGTATAAATTTCATCACTATCCCGAAATTTAAGCCCGTTTGGTTTCATAGAGCCTGAAAAAACTACTTCCAAAGTTCGAACCCAAGTCTGAAATTAGCGTCCATAAAAATCATGATTTTTCTATACATACAGATTGTGGAGATTGTTTGACTGAAATCAATTTGGACAACGACTTTCATCACTATTCCTAAATTTCAGCCCGTATGGTCCCATAGAGGCTAAAAAAACTACATCCAAAGTTCGAACCCAAGTCTGAAATTAGCGTCCATAAAAATCATGATATTTCTAAATATACAATATTATGGAGATTTTATGACTGAATTCGATATAGACTACATATTTAATCACAATTCCAAAATTTTAGCCCGTTTGGTCCCATAGAGCCTGAAAAAAAAGCTTCCAAAGTTCGAACCCAAGTCTGAAATAAACGTCCATAAAAATCATGATTTTTCTAAAAATACAATTTTATGGAGATTATTTGACAGAATTCGATATGGACTACAAATTTCATCATAATTCCTAAATTTTAGCCTGTTCGGTCTCATAGAAGCTGAAAAAACTGCTTCCAAAGTTCGAACCCAAGTCTGAAATTAGCGTCCATAAAAATCATGATTTTTCTAAAAATACAACTTTACTGAGATTTTGTGACTGAATTCGATATGGAGTACAAATTTCATCACTATCCCGAAATTTAAGCCCGTTTGGTCTCATAGAGCCTGAAAAAACTGCTTCCAAAGTTCGAACCCAAGTCTGAAATTAGCGTCCACAAAAATATTGATTTTTGTAAAAATACAATTTTATGGAGATTATTAGACAGAATTCGATTTGGACAACGACTCTCATCACTATTTGAAAATTTCAGCCCGTTTGGTCCCATAGAGCCTGAAAAAACTGCTTCCAAAGTTCGAACCCAAGTCTGAAATAAGCGTCCATAAAAATCATGATTTTTCTAAAAATACAACTTTACTGAGATTTTGTGACTGAATTCGATATGGAGTACAAATTTCATCACTATTCCGAAATTTAAGCCCGTTTGGTCTCATAGAAGCTGAAAAAACTGCTTCCAAAGTTCGAACACAAGTCTGAAATTAGCGTCCATAAAAATCATGATTTTTCTAAACATACAACTTTGTGGAGATTTTTTGACTGAAATCAATTTGGACAACGACTTTCATCACTATTCCAAAATTTCAGCCCGTATGGTCCCATAGAGGCTGAAAAAACTGCATCCAAAGTTCGAACCCAAGTCTGAAATTAGCGTCCATAAAAATCATGATTTTTCTAAAAATTCAATTTTATGGAGATTATTTGACAGAATTCGATATGGACTACAAATTTCATCATAATTCCAAAATTTTAGCCTGTTTGGTCTCATAGAAGCTGAAAAAACTGCTTCCAAAGTTCGAACCCAAGTCTGAACTTAGCTTCCATAAAAATCATGATTTTTCTAAAAATACAACTTTACTGAGATTTTGTGACTGAATTCGATATGGAGTACAAATTTCATCACTATCCCGAAATTTCAGCCCGTTTGGTCCCATAGAGACTGAAAAAACTGCTTCCAAAGTTCGAACCCAAGTCTGAAATTAGCGTCCATAAAAATCATGATTTTTCTAAATATACAATAAAATGGAGATTATTTGACAGAATTCGATATGGACTACAAATTTCATCATAATTCCAAAATTTTAGCCTGTTTGGTCTCATAGAAGCTGAAAAAACTGCTTCCAAATTTCGAACCCAAGTCTGAACTAAGCGTCCATAAAAATCACGATTTTTCTAAAAATACAACTTTACTGAGATTTTATGACTGAATTCGATATAGACTACATATTTCATCACAATTCCAAAATTTTAGCCCGTTTGGTCCCATAGAGCCTGAAAAAACTGCTTCCAAAGTTCGAACCCAAGTCTGAAATAAGCGTCCATAAAAATCATGATTTTTCTAAAAATACAACTTTACTGAGATTTTGTGACTGAATTCGATATGGAGTACAAATTTCATCACTATTCCGAAATTTAAGCCCGTTTGGTCTCATAGAAGCTGAAAAAACTGCTTCCAAAGTTCGAACACAAGTCTGAAATTAGCGTCCATAAAAATCATGATTTTTCTAAACATACAACTTTGTGGAGATTTTTTGACTGAAATCAATTTGGACAACGACTTTCATCACTATTCCAAAATTTCAGCCCGTATGGTCCCATAGAGGCTGAGAAAACTGCATCCAAAGTTCGAACCCAAGTCTGAAATTAGAGTCCATAAAAATCATGATTTTTCTAAAAATTCAATTTTATGGAGATAATTTGACAGAATTCGATATGGACTACAAATTTCATCATAATTCCAAAATTTTAGCCTGTTTGGTCTCATAGAAGCTGAAAAAACTGCTTCCAAAGTTCGAACCCAAGTCTGAACTTAGCTTCCATAAAAATCATGATTTTTCTAAAAAAAAAACTTTACTGAGATTTTGTGACTGAATTTGATATGGAGTACAAATTTCATCACTATCCCGAAATTGAAGCCCGTTTGGTCTCATAGAGCCTGAAAAAACTGCTTCCAAAGTTCGAACCCAAGTCTGAAATTAACGTCCACAAAAATATTGATTTTTGTAAAAATACAATTTTATGGGGATTATTTGACAGAATTCGATTTGGACAACGACTCTCATCACTATTTGAAAATTTCAGCCCGTTTGGTCCCATAGAGACTGAAAAAACTGCTTCCAAAGTTCGAACCCAAGTCTGAAATTAGCGTCCATAAAAATCATGATTTAACTAAAAATACAACTTTACTGAGATTTTGTGACTGAATTCGATATTGAGTACAAATTTCATCACTATCCCGAAATTTAAGCCCGTTTGGTTTCATAGAGCCTGAAAAAACTGCTTCCAAAGTTCGAACCCAAGTCTGAAATTAGCGTCCACAAAAATATTGATTTTTGTAAAAATACAATTTTATGGAGATTATTTGACAGAATTCGATTTGGACAACAAATCTCATCACAATTTTCTAAATATACAATATTATGGAGATTTTATGACTGAATTCGATAAAGACTACATATTTCATCGCAATTCCAAAATTTTAGCCCGTTTGGTTCCATAGAGCCTGAAAAAACTGCTTCCAAAGTTCGAACCCAAGTCTGAAATAAGCGTCCACAAAAATATTGATTTTTGTAAAAATACAATTTTATGGAGATTATTTGACAGAATTCGATTTGGACAACAAATCTCATCACAATTTTCTAAATATACAATATTATGGAGATTTTATGACTGAATTCGATAAAGACTACATATTTCATCGCAATTCCAAAATTTTAGCCCGTTTGGTCCCATAGAGCCTGAAAAAACTGCTTCCAAAGTTCGAACCCAAGTCTGAAATTAGCGTCCATAAAAATCATGATTTTTCTAAAAATACAACTTTACTGAGATTTTGTGACTGAATTCGATATGGAGTACAAATTTCATCACTATCCCGAAATTTAAGCCCGTTTGGTCTCATAGAGCCTGAAAAAACTGCTTCCAAAGTTCGAACCCAAGTCTGAAATAAGCGTCCACAAAAATATTGATTTTTGTAAAAATACAATTTTATGAAGATTATTTGACAGAATTCGATTTGGACAACGACTCTCATCACTATTCCAAAATTTCAGCCCGTTGAGTCCAATGGGGCCTGAAAAAACTGCTTCCAAAGTTCGAACCCAAGTCTGAAATTAGCATCCATAAAAATCATGTTTTTTCTAAATATACAATATTATGGAGATTTTATGACTGAATTCGATATAGATTACATATTTCATCACAATTCCAAAATTTTAGCCCGTTTGGTCCCATAGAGCCTGAAAAAACTGCTTCCAAAGTTCGAACCCAAGTCTGAACTTAGCTTCCATAAAAATCATGATTTTTCTAAAAATACAACTTTATTGAGATTTTGTGACTGAATTCGATATGGAGTACAAATTTCATCACTATCCCGAAATTTAAGCCCGTTTGGTCTCATAGAGCCTGAAAAAACTGCTTCCAAAGTTCTAACCCAAGTCTGAAATTAGCGTCCACAAAAATATTGATTTTTGTAAAAATACAATTTTATAAAGATTATTTGACAGAATTCGATTTGGACAACGACTCTCATCACTATTTTCTAAATATACAATATTATGGAGATTTTATGACTGAATTCGATATAGCCTTCATATTTCATCACAATTTTAAAATTTTAGCCCGTTTGGTCCCATAGAGCCTGAAAAAACTGCTTCCAAAGTTCGAACCCAAGTCTGAAATTATTATCCATAAAAATCATGATTTTTCTTAAAATACAACTTTACTGAGATTTTGTGACTGAATTCGATATGGAGTATAAATTTCATCACTATCCCGAAATTTAAGCCCGTTTGGTTTCATAGAGCCTGAAAAAACTACTTCCAAAGTTCGAACCCAAGTTTGAAATTAGCGTCCATAAAAATCATGATTTTTCTATACATACAGATTGTGGAGATTGTTTGACTGAAATCAATTTGGACAACGACTTTCATCACTATTCCTAAATTTCAGCCCGTATGGTCTCATAGAGGCTAAAAAAACTACATCCAAAGTTCGAACCCAAGTCTGAAATTAGCGTCCATAAAAATCATGATTTTTTTATACATACAGATTGTGGAGACTTTTTGACTGAAATCAATTTGGACAACGACTTTCATCACTATTCCGAAATTTCAGCCCGTATGGTCCCATTGAGGCTGAAAAAACTGCTTCCAAAGTTCGAACCCAAGTCTGAAATAAGCGTCCATAAAGATCATGATTTTTCTAAAAATTAAATTTTATGGAGATTATTTGACAGAATTCGATATGGACTACAAATTTCATCATAATTCCAAAATTTTAGCCTGTTTGGTCTCATAGAAGCTGAAAAAACTGCTTCCAAATTTCGAACCCAAGTCTGAACTAAGCGTCCATAAAAATCACGATTTTTCTAAAAATACAACTTTACTGAGATTTTGTGACTGAATTCGATATGGAGTACAAATTTCATCACTATCCCGAAATTTAAGCCCGTTTGGTCTCATAGAGCCTGAAAAAACTGCTTCCAAAGTTCGAACCCAAGTCTGAAATTAGCGTCCATAAAAATCATGATTTTTCTAAAAATACAACTTTACTGAGATTTTGTGACTGAATTCGATATGGAGTACAAATTTCATCACTATCCCGAAATTTAAGCCCGTTTGGTCTCATAGAGCCTGAAAAAACTGCTTCCAAAGTTCGAACCCAAGTCTGAAATAAGCGTCCACAAAAATATTGATTTTTGTAAAAATACAATTTTATGAAGATTATTTGACAGAATTCGATTTGGACAACGACTCTCATCACTATTCCAAAATTTCAGCCCGTTGAGTCCAATGGGGCCTGAAAAAACTGTTTCCAAAGTTCGAACCCAAGTCTGAAATTAGCATCCATAAAAATCATGTTTTTTCTAAATATACAATATTATGGAGATTTTATGACTGAATTCGATATAGATTACATATTTCATCACAATTCCAAAATTTTAGCCCGTTTGGTCCCATAGAGCCTGAAAAAACTGCTTCCAAAGTTCGAACCCAAGTCTGAACTTAGCTTCCATAAAAATCATGATTTTTCTAAAAATACAACTTTATTGAGATTTTGTGACTGAATTCGATATGGAGTACAAATTTCATCACTATCCCGAAATTTAAGCCCGTTTGGTCTCATAGAGCCTGAAAAAACTGCTTCCAAAGTTCTAACCCAAGTCTGAAATTAGCGTCCACAAAAATATTGATTTTTGTAAAAATACAATTTTATGAAGATTATTTGACAGAATTCGATTTGGACAACGACTCTCATCACTATTTTCTAAATATACAATATTATGGAGATTTTATGACTGAATTCGATATAGCCTTCATATTTCATCACAATTTTAAAATTTTAGCCCGTTTGGTCCCATAGAGCCTGAAAAAACTGCTTCCAAAGTTCGAACCCAAGTCTGAAATTATTATCCATAAAAATCATGATTTTTCTTAAAATACAACTTTACTGAGATTTTGTGACTGAATTCGATATGGAGTATAAATTTCATCACTATCCCGAAATTTAAGCCCGTTTGGTTTCATAGAGCCTGAAAAAACTACTTCCAAAGTTCGAACCCAAGTTTGAAATTAGCGTCCATAAAAATCATGATTTTTCTATACATACAGATTGTGGAGATTGTTTGACTGAAATCAATTTGGACAGCGACTTTCATCACTATTCCTAAATTTCAGCCCGTATGGTCTCATAGAGGCTAAAAAAACTACATCCAAAGTTCGAACCCAAGTCTGAAATTAGCGTCCATAAAAATCATGATTTTTTTATACATACAGATTGTGGAGACTTTTTGACTGAAATCAATTTGGACAACGACTTTCATCACTATTCCGAAATTTCAGCCCGTATGGTCCCATTGAGGCTGAAAAAACTGCTTCCAAAGTTCGAACCCAAGTCTGAAATAAGCGTCCATAAAGATCATGATTTTTCTAAAAATTAAATTTTATGGAGATTATTTGACAGAATTCGATATGGACTACAAATTTCATCATAATTCCAAAATTTTAGCCTGTTTGGTCTCATAGAAGCTGAAAAAACTGCTTCCAAATTTCGAACCCAAGTCTGAACTAAGCGTCCATAAAAATCACGATTTTTCTAAAAATACAACTTTACTGAGATTTTGTGACTGAATTCGATATGGAGTACAAATTTCATCACTATCCCGAAATTTAAGCCCGTTTGGTCTCATAGAGCCTGAAAAAACTGCTTCCAAAGTTCGAACCCAAGTCTGAAATTAGCGTCCATAAAAATCATGATTTAACTAAAAATACAACTTTACTGAGATTTTGTGACTGAATTCGATATTGAGTACAAATTTCATCACTATCCCGAAATTTAAGCCCGTTTGGTTTCATAGAGCCTGAAAAAACTGCTTCCAAAGTTCGAACCCAAGTCTGAAATTAGCGTCCATAAAAATCATGATTTAACTAAAAATACAACTTTACTGAGATTTTGTGACTGAATTCGATATTGAGTACAAATTTCATCACTATCCCGAAATTTAAGCCCGTTTGGTTTCATAGAGCCTGAAAAAACTGCTTCCAAAGTTCGAACCCAAGTCTGAAATTAGCGTCCACAAAAATATTGATTTTTGTAAAAATACAATTTTATGGAGATTATTTGACAGAATTCGATTTGGACAACAAATCTCATCACAATTTTCTAAATATACAATATTATGGAGATTTTATGACTGAATTCGATAAAGACTACATATTTCATCGCAATTCCAAAATTTTAGCCCGTTTGGTCCCATAGAGCCTGAAAAAACTGCTTCCAAAGTTCGAACCCAAGTCTGAAATAAGCGTCCACAAAAATATTGATTTTTGTAAAAATACAATTTTATGGAGATTATTTGACAGAATTCGATTTGGACAACAAATCTCATCACAATTTTCTAAATATACAATATTATGGAGATTTTATGACTGAATTCGATAAAGACTACATATTTCATCGCAATTCCAAAATTTTAGCCCGTTTGGTCCCATAGAGCCTGAAAAAACTGCTTCCAAAGTTCGAACCCAAGTCTGAAATTAGCGTCCATAAAAATCATGATTTTTCTAAAAATACAACTTTACTGAGATTTTGTGACTGAATTCGATATGGAGTACAAATTTCATCACTATCCCGAAATTTAAGCCCGTTTGGTCTCATAGAGCCTGAAAAAACTGCTTCCAAAGTTCGAACCCAAGTCTGAAATAAGCGTCCACAAAAATATTGATTTTTGTAAAAATACAATTTTATGAAGATTATTTGACAGAATTCGATTTGGACAACGACTCTCATCACTATTCCAAAATTTCAGCCCGTTGAGTCCAATGGGGCCTGAAAAAACTGCTTCCAAAGTTCGAACCCAAGTCTGAAATTAGCATCCATAAAAATCATGTTTTTTCTAAATATACAATATTATGGAGATTTTATGACTGAATTCGATATAGATTACATATTTCATCACAATTCCAAAATTTTAGCCCGTTTGGTCCCATAGAGCCTGAAAAAACTGCTTCCAAAGTTCGAACCCAAGTCTGAACTTAGCTTCCATAAAAATCATGATTTTTCTAAAAATACAACTTTATTGAGATTTTGTGACTGAATTCGATATGGAGTACAAATTTCATCACTATCCCGAAATTTAAGCCCGTTTGGTCTCATAGAGCCTGAAAAAACTGCTTCCAAAGTTCTAACCCAAGTCTGAAATTAGCGTCCACAAAAATATTGATTTTTGTAAAAATACAATTTTATGAAGATTATTTGACAGAATTCGATTTGGACAACGACTCTCATCACTATTTTCTAAATATACAATATTATGGAGATTTTATGACTGAATTCGATATAGCCTTCATATTTCATCACAATTTTAAAATTTTAGCCCGTTTGGTCCCATAGAGCCTGAAAAAACTGCTTCCAAAGTTCGAACCCAAGTCTGAAATTATTATCCATAAAAATCATGATTTTTCTTAAAATACAACTTTACTGAGATTTTGTGACTGAATTCGATATGGAGTATAAATTTCATCACTATCCCGAAATTTAAGCCCGTTTGGTTTCATAGAGCCTGAAAAAACTACTTCCAAAGTTCGAACCCAAGTTTGAAATTAGCGTCCATAAAAATCATGATTTTTCTATACATACAGATTGTGGAGATTGTTTGACTGAAATCAATTTGGACAGCGACTTTCATCACTATTCCTAAATTTCAGCCCGTATGGTCTCATAGAGGCTAAAAAAACTACATCCAAAGTTCGAACCCAAGTCTGAAATTAGCGTCCATAAAAATCATGATATTTCTAAATATACAATATTATGGAGATTTTATGACTGAATTCGATATAGACTACATATTTAATCACAATTCCAAAATTTTAGCCCGTTTGGTCCCATAGAGCCTGAAAAAACAGCTTCCAAAGTTCGAACCCAAGTCTGAAATAAACGTCCATAAAAATCATGATTTTTGTAAAAATACAATTTTATGAAGATTATTTGACAGAATTCGATTTGGACAACGACTCTCATCACTATTTTCTAAATATACAATATAATGGAGATTTTATGACTGAATTCGATATAGACTACATATTTCATCACAATTTTAAAATTTTAGCCCGTTTGGTCCCATAGAGCCTGAAAAAACTGCTTCCAAAGTTCGAACCCAAGTCTGAAATTATTATCCATAAAAATCATGATTTTTCTTAAAATACAACTTTACTGAGATTTTGTGACTGAATTCGATATGGAGTATAAATTTCATCACTATCCCGAAATTTAAGCCCGTTTGGTTTCATAGAGCCTGAAAAAACTACTTCCAAAGTTCGAACCCAAGTTTGAAATTAGCGTCCATAAAAATCATGATTTTTCTATACATACAGATTGTGGAGATTGTTTGACTGAAATCAATTTGGACAACGACTTTCATCACTATTCCTAAATTTCAGCCCGTATGGTCTCATAGAGGCTAAAAAAACTACATCCAAAGTTCGAACCCAAGTCTGAAATTAGCGTCCATAAAAATCATGATATTTCTAAATATACAATATTATGGAGATTTTATGACTGAATTCGATATAGACTACATATTTAATCACAATTCCAAAATTTTAGCCCGTTTGGTCCCATAGAGCCTGAAAAAACAGCTTCCAAAGTTCGAACCCAAGTCTGAAATAAACGTCCATAAAAATCATGATTTTTGTAAAAATACAATTTTATGAAGATTATTTGACAGAATTCGATTTGGACAACGACTCTCATCACTATTTTCTAAATATACAATATAATGGAGATTTTATGACTGAATTCGATATAGACTACATATTTCATCACAATTTTAAAATTTTAGCCCGTTTGGTCCCATAGAGCCTGAAAAAACTGCTTCCAAAGTTCGAACCCAAGTCTGAAATTATTATCCATAAAAATCATGATTTTTCTAAAAATACAACTTTACTGAGATTTTGTGACTGTATTCGATATGGAGTACAAATTTCATCACGATCTCGAAATTTAAGCCCGTTTGGTCTCATAGAAGCTGAAAAAACTGCTTCCAAAGTTCGAACACAAGTCTGAAATTAGCGTCCATAAAAATCATGATTTTTCTAAAAATTCAATTTTATGGAGATTATTTGACAGAATTCGATATGGACTACAAATTTCATCATAATTCCTAAATTTTAGCCTGTTTGGTCTCATAGAAGCTGAAAAAACTGCTTCCAAAGTTCGAACCCAAGTCTGAAATTAGCGTCCATAAAAATCATGATTTTTCTAAAAATACAACTTTACTGAGATTTTGTGACTGAATTCGATATGGAGTACAAATTTCATCACTATCCCGAAATTAAAGCCCGTTTGGTCTCATAGAGCCTGAAAAAACTGCTTCCAAAGTTCGAACCCAAGTCTGAAATTAGCGTCCACAAAAATATTGATTTTTGTAAAAATACAATTTTATGGAGATTATTTGACAGAATTCGATTTGGACAACGACTCTCATCACTATTTTCTAAATATACAATATTATGGAGATTTTATGACTGAATTCGATATAGACTACATATTTCATCACAATTTTAAAATTTTAGCCCGTTTGGTCCCATAGAGCCTGAAAAAACTGCTTCCAAAGTTCGAACCCAAGTCTGAAATTATTATCCATAAAAATCATGATTTTTCTAAAAATACAACTTTACTGAGATTTTGTGACTGAATTCGATATGGAGTATAAATTTAATCACTATCCCGAAATTTAAGCCCGTTTGGTTTCATAGAGCCTGAAAAAACTACTTCCAAAGTTCGAACCCAAGTCTGAAATTAGCGTCCATAAAAATCATGATTTTTCTATACATACAGATTGTGGAGATTGTTTGACTGAAATCAATTTGGACAACGACTTTCATCACTATTCCTAAATTTCAGCCCGTATGGTCCCATAGAGGCTAAAAAAACTACATCCAAAGTTCGAACCCAAGTCTGAAATTAGCGTCGATAAAAATCATGATATTTCTAAATATACAATATTATGGAGATTTTATGACTGAATTCGATATAGACTACATATTTCATCACAATTCCAAAATTTTAGCCCGTTTGGTCCCATAGAGCCTGAAAAAACTGCTTCCAAAGTTCGAACCCAAGTCTGAAATAAGCGTCCATAAAAATCATGATTTTTCTAAAAATACAACTTTACTGAGATTTTGTGACTGAATTCGATATGGAGTACAAATTTCATCACTATTCCGAAATTTAAGCCCGTTTGGTCTCATAGAAGCTGAAAAAACTGCTTCCAAAGTTCGAACACAAGTCTGAAATTAGCGTCCATAAAAATCATGATTTTTCTAAACATACAACTTTGTGGAGATTTTTTGACTGAAATCAATTTGGACAACGACTTTCATCACTATTCCAAAATTTCAGCCCGTATGGTCCCATAGAGGCTAAAAAAACTGCATCCAAAGTTCGAACCCAAGTCTGAAATTAGCGTCCATAAAAATCATGATTTTTCTAAATATACAATATAATGGAGATTATTTGACCGAATTCGATATGGACTACAAATTTCATCATAATTTCAAAATTTTAGCCTGTTTGGACTCATAGAAGCTGAAAAAACTGCTTCCAAAGTTCGAACCCAAGTCTGAAATTAGCGTCCATAAAAATCATGATTTTTTTAAAAATACAACTTTACTGAGATTTTGTGACTGAATTCGATATGGAGTACAAATTTCATCACGATCTCGAAATTAAAGCCCGTTTGGTCTCATAGAGCCTGAAAAAACTGCTTCCAAAGTTCGAACCCAAGTCTGAAATTAGCATCCATAAAAATCATGATTTTTCTAAATATACAATATTATGGAGATTTTATGACTGAATTCGATATAGACTACATATTTCATCACAATTCCAAAATTTTAGCCCGTTTGGTCCCATAGAGCCTGAAAAAACTGCTTCCAAAGTTCGAACCCAAGTCCGAAATTAGCGTCCATAAAAATCATGATTTTTCTATAAATACAACTTTACTGAGATTTTGTGACTGAATTCGATATGGAGTACAAATTTCATCACTATTCCGAAATTTAAGCCCGTTTGGTCCCATAGAGCCTGAAAAAACTGCTTCCAAAGTTCGAACCCAAGTCTGAAATTAGCGTCCATAAAAATCATGATTTTTCTAAAAATACAATTAAATGGTGATTATTTGACAGAATACGATTTGGACAACGACTCTCAGTGATGAGTCACTATTCCAAAATTTCAGCCCGTTGAGTCCAATGGGGCCTGAAAAAACTGCTTCCAAAGTTCGAACCCAAGTCTGAAATTAGCGTCCATAAAAATCATGATTTTTCTAAAAATACAAATTTACTGAGATTTTCTGACTGAATTCGATATGGAGTACAAATTTCATCACTATTCCGAAATTTAAGCCCGTTTGGTCTCATAGAGCCTGAAAAAACTGCTACCAAAGTTCGAACCCAAGTCTGAAATTAGCGTCCACAAAAATATTGATTTTTGTAAAAATACAATTTTTTGGAGATTATTTGACAGAATTCGATTTGGACAACGACTCTAATCACAATTTTAAAATTTCAGCCCGTTTGGTCCCATAGGGACTGAAAAAACTGCTTCCAAAGTTCGAACCCAAGTCTGAAATTAGCGTCCATTAAAATCTTGATTTTTCTAAAAATACAATTTAATGGATATTATTTGACAGAATTCGAATTGGACAACGACTCTCATCACTATTCCAAAATTTCAGCCCGTTGAGTCCAATGGGGCCTGAAAAAACTGCTTCCAAAGTTCGAACCCAAGTCTGAAATTAGCGTCCATAAAAGTCATGATTTTTTTAAAAATACAACTTTACTGAGATTTTATGACTGAATTCGATATAGACTACATATTTCATCACAATTCCGAAATTTAAGCCCGTTTGGTCTCATAGAGCCTGAAAAAACTGCTACCAAAGTTCGAACCCAAGTCTGAAATTATCGTCCATTCAAATCATGATTTTTCTAAAAATACAACTTTACTGAGATTTTGTAACTGAATTCAATATGGAGTACAAATTTCATCACTTTCCCGAAATTTATACCCGTTTGGTCTCATAGAGCCTAAAAAAACTGCTTCCAAAGTTCGAACCCAAGTCTGAAATTAGCGTCCATAAAAATCTTGATTTTTCTAAAAATACAATTTTATGGAGATTATTTGACAGAATTCGATTTGGACAACGACTCTCAGTGATGAGTCACTATTCCAAAATTTCAGCCCGTTTGGGCCCATAGAGCCTGAAAAAACTGCTTCCAAAGTTCGAACCCAAGTCTGAAATTAGCGTCCATAAAAGTCATGATTTTTTTAAAAATACAATTTTATGGAGATTATTTGACAGAATTCGATTTGGACAACGACTCTCAGTGATGAGTCACTTTTCCAAAATTTCAGCCCGTTGAGTCCAATTGGGCCTGAAAAAACTGCTTCCAAAGTTCGAACCCAAGTCTGAAATTAGCGTCGATAAAAATCATGATTTTTCTAAATATACAATATTATGGAGATTTTATGACTGAATTCGATATAGACTACATATTTCATCACAATTCCGAAATTTAAGCCCGTTTGGTCTCATAGAGCCTGAAAAAACTGCTTCCAAAGTTCGAACCCAAGTCTGAAATTAGCGTCCACAAAAATATCGATTTTTGTAAAAATACAATTTTTTGGAGATTATTTGACAGAATTCGATTTGGACAACGACTCTAATCACAATTTCAAAATTTCAGCCCGTTTGGTCCCATAGAGACTGAAAAAACTGCTTCCAAAGTTCGAACCCAAGTCTGAAATTAGCGTCCATTAAAATCTTGATTTTTCTAAAAATACAATTTAATGGAGATTATTTGACAGAATTCGATTTGGACAACGACTCTCATCACTATTCCAAAATTTCAGCCCGTTGAGTCCAATGGGGCCTGAAAAAACTGCTTCCAAAGTTCGAACCCAAGTCTGAAATTAGCGTCGATAAAAATCATGATTTTTCTAAATATACAATATTATGGAGATTTTATGACTGAATTCGATAAAGACTACATATTTCATCACAATTCCGAAATTTAAGCCCGTTTGGTCTCATAGAGCCTGAAAAAACTGCTTCCAAAGTTCGAACCCAAGTCTGAAATTAGCGTCCACAAAAATATTGATTTTTGTAAAAATACAATTTTATGGAGATTATTTGACAGAATTCGATTTGGACAACAAATCTCATCACAATTTTCTAAATATTCAATATTATGGAGATTTTATAACTGAATTCGATATAGACTACATATTTCATCGCAATTCCAAAATTTTAGCCCGTTTGGTCCCATAGAGCCTGAAAAAACAGCTTCCAAAGTTCGAACCCAAGTCTGAAATTAACGTCCATAAAAATTATGATTTTTCTAAACATACAACTTTGTGGAGATTTTTTGACTGAAATCAATTTGGACAACGACTTTCATCATTATTCCAAAATTTCAGCCCGTATGGTCCCATAGAGGCTGAAAAAACTGCATCCAAAGTTCGAACCCAAGTCTGAAATTAGCGTCCATAAAAATCATGATTTTTCTAAAAATTCAATTTTATGGAGATTATTTGACAGAATTCGATATGGACTACAAATTTCATCATAATTCCTAAATTTTAGCCTGTTTGGTCTCATAGAAGCTGAAAAAACTGCTTCCAAAGTTCGAACCCAAGTCTGAAATTAGCGTCCATAAAAATCATGATTTTTCTAAAAATACAACTTTACTGAGATTTTGTGACTGAATTCGATATGGAGTACAAATTTCATCACTATCCCGAAATTAAAGCCCGTTTGGTCTCATAGAGCCTGAAAAAACTGCTTCCAAAGTTCGAACCCAAGTCTGAAATTAGCGTCCACAAAAATATTGATTTTTGTAAAAATACAATTTTATGGAGATTATTTGACAGAATTCGATTTGGACAACGACTCTCATCACTATTTTCTAAATATACAATATTATGGAGATTTTATGACTGAATTCGATATAGACTACATATTTCATCACAATTTTAAAATTTTAGCCCGTTTGGTCCCATAGAGCCTGAAAAAACTGCTTCCAAAGTTCGAACCCAAGTCTGAAATTATTATCCATAAAAATCATGATTTTTCTAAAAATACAACTTTACTGAGATTTTGTGACTGAATTCGATATGGAGTATAAATTTAATCACTATCCCGAAATTTAAGCCCGTTTGGTTTCATAGAGCCTGAAAAAACTACTTCCAAAGTTCGAACCCAAGTCTGAAATTAGCGTCCATAAAAATCATGATTTTTCTATACATACAGATTGTGGAGATTGTTTGACTGAAATCAATTTGGACAACGACTTTCATCACTATTCCTAAATTTCAGCCCGTATGGTCCCATAGAGGCTAAAAAAACTACATCCAAAGTTCGAACCCAAGTCTGAAATTAGCGTCGATAAAAATCATGATATTTCTAAATATACAATATTATGGAGATTTTATGACTGAATTCGATATAGACTACATATTTCATCACAATTCCAAAATTTTAGCCCGTTTGGTCCCATAGAGCCTGAAAAAACTGCTTCCAAAGTTCGAACCCAAGTCTGAAATAAGCGTCCATAAAAATCATGATTTTTCTAAAAATACAACTTTACTGAGATTTTGTGACTGAATTCGATATGGAGTACAAAGTTCATCACTATTCCGAAATTTAAGCCCGTTTGGTCTCATAGAAGCTGAAAAAACTGCTTCCAAAGTTCGAACACAAGTCTGAAATTAGCGTCCATAAAAATCATGATTTTTCTAAACATACAACTTTGTGGAGATTTTTTGACTGAAATCAATTTGGACAACGACTTTCATCACTATTCCAAAATTTCAGCCCGTATGGTCCCATAGAGGCTAAAAAAACTGCATCCAAAGTTCGAACCCAAGTCTGAAATTAGCGTCCATAAAAATCATGATTTTTCTAAATATACAATATAATGGAGATTATTTGACCGAATTCGATATGGACTACAAATTTCATCATAATTTCAAAATTTTAGCCTGTTTGGACTCATAGAAGCTGAAAAAACTGCTTCCAAAGTTCGAACCCAAGTCTGAAATTAGCGTCCATAAAAATCATGATTTTTTTAAAAATACAACTTTACTGAGATTTTGTGACTGAATTCGATATGGAGTACAAATTTCATCACGATCTCGAAATTAAAGCCCGTTTGGTCTCATAGAGCCTGAAAAAACTGCTTCCAAAGTTCGAACCCAAGTCTGAAATTAGCATCCATAAAAATCATGATTTTTCTAAATATACAATATTATGGAGATTTTATGACTGAATTCGATATAGACTACATATTTCATCACAATTCCAAAATTTTAGCCCGTTTGGTCCCATAGAGCCTGAAAAAACTGCTTCCAAAGTTCGAACCCAAGTCCGAAATTAGCGTCCATAAAAATCATGATTTTTCTATAAATACAACTTTACTGAGATTTTGTGACTGAATTCGATATGGAGTACAAATTTCATCACTATTCCGAAATTTAAGCCCGTTTGGTCCCATAGAGCCTGAAAAAACTGCTTCCAAAGTTCGAACCCAAGTCTGAAATTAGCGTCCATAAAAATCATGATTTTTCTAAAAATACAATTAAATGGAGATTATTTGACAGAATTCGATTTGGACAACGACTCTCAGTGATGAGTCACTATTCCAAAATTTCAGCCCGTTGAGTCCAATGGGGCCTGAAAAAACTGCTTCCAAAGTTCGAACCCAAGTCTGAAATTAGCGTCCATAAAAATCATGATTTTTCTAAAAATACAAATTTACTGAGATTTTCTGACTGAATTCGATATGGAGTACAAATTTCATCACTATTCCGAAATTTAAGCCCGTTTGGTCTCATAGAGCCTGAAAAAACTGCTACCAAAGTTCGAACCCAAGTCTGAAATTAGCGTCCACAAAAATATTGATTTTTGTAAAAATACAATTTTTTGGAGATTATTTGACAGAATTCGATTTGGACAACGACTCTAATCACAATTTTAAAATTTCAGCCCGTTTGGTCCCATAGGGACTGAAAAAACTGCTTCCAAAGTTCGAACCCAAGTCTGAAATTAGCGTCCATTAAAATCTTGATTTTTCTAAAAATACAATTTAATGGATATTATTTGACAGAATTCGAATTGGACAACGACTCTCATCACTATTCCAAAATTTCAGCCCGTTGAGTCCAATGGGGCCTGAAAAAACTGCTTCCAAAGTTCGAACCCAAGTCTGAAATTAGCGTCCATAAAAGTCATGATTTTTTTAAAAATACAACTTTACTGAGATTTTATGACTGAATTCGATATAGACTACATATTTCATCACAATTCCGAAATTTAAGCCCGTTTGGTCTCATAGAGCCTGAAAAAACTGCTACCAAAGTTCGAACCCAAGTCTGAAATTATCGTCCATTCAAATCATGATTTTTCTAAAAATACAACTTTACTGAGATTTTGTAACTGAATTCAATATGGAGTACAAATTTCATCACTTTCCCGAAATTTATACCCGTTTGGTCTCATAGAGCCTAAAAAAACTGCTTCCAAAGTTCGAACCCAAGTCTGAAATTAGCGTCCATAAAAATCTTGATTTTTCTAAAAATACAATTTTATGGAGATTATTTGACAGAATTCGATTTGGACAACGACTCTCAGTGATGAGTCACTATTCCAAAATTTCAGCCCGTTTGGGCCCATAGAGCCTGAAAAAACTGCTTCCAAAGTTCGAACCCAAGTCTGAAATTAGCGTCCATAAAAGTCATGATTTTTTTAAAAATACAATTTTATGGAGATTATTTGACAGAATTCGATTTGGACAACGACTCTCAGTGATGAGTCACTTTTCCAAAATTTCAGCCCGTTGAGTCCAATTGGGCCTGAAAAAACTGCTTCCAAAGTTCGAACCCAAGTCTGAAATTAGCGTCGATAAAAATCATGATTTTTCTAAATATACAATATTATGGAGATTTTATGACTGAATTCGATATAGACTACATATTTCATCACAATTCCGAAATTTAAGCCCGTTTGGTCTCATAGAGCCTGAAAAAACTGCTTCCAAAGTTCGAACCCAAGTCTGAAATTAGCGTCCACAAAAATATCGATTTTTGTAAAAATACAATTTTTTGGAGATTATTTGACAGAATTCGATTTGGACAACGACTCTAATCACAATTTCAAAATTTCAGCCCGTTTGGTCCCATAGAGACTGAAAAAACTGCTTCCAAAGTTCGAACCCAAGTCTGAAATTAGCGTCCATTAAAATCTTGATTTTTCTAAAAATACAATTTAATGGAGATTATTTGACAGAATTCGATTTGGACAACGACTCTCATCACTATTCCAAAATTTCAGCCCGTTGAGTCCAATGGGGCCTGAAAAAACTGCTTCCAAAGTTCGAACCCAAGTCTGAAATTAGCGTCGATAAAAATCATGATTTTTCTAAATATACAATATTATGGAGATTTTATGACTGAATTCGATAAAGACTACATATTTCATCACAATTCCGAAATTTAAGCCCGTTTGGTCTCATAGAGCCTGAAAAAACTGCTTCCAAAGTTCGAACCCAAGTCTGAAATTAGCGTCCACAAAAATATTGATTTTTGTAAAAATACAATTTTATGGAGATTATTTGACAGAATTCGATTTGGACAACAAATCTCATCACAATTTTCTAAATATTCAATATTATGGAGATTTTATAACTGAATTCGATATAGACTACATATTTCATCGCAATTCCAAAATTTTAGCCCGTTTGGTCCCATAGAGCCTGAAAAAACAGCTTCCAAAGTTCGAACCCAAGTCTGAAATTAACGTCCATAAAAATTATGATTTTTCTAAACATACAACTTTGTGGAGATTTTTTGACTGAAATCAATTTGGACAACGACTTTCATCATTATTCCAAAATTTCAGCCCGTATGGTCCCATAGAGGCTGAAAAAACTGCATCCAAAGTTCGAACCCAAGTCTGAAATTAGCGTCCATAAAAATCATGATTTTTCTAAAAATTCAATTTTATGGAGATTATTTGACAGAATTCTATATGGACTACAAATTTCATCATAATTCCAAAATTTTAGCCTGTTTGGTCTCATAGAAGCTGAAAAAACTGCTTCCAAAGTTCGAACCCAAGTCTGAAATTAGCGTCCATAAAAATCATGATTTTTCTAAAAATACAAATTTACTGAGATTTTGTGACTGAATTCGATATGGAGTACAAATTTCATCACTATTCCGAAATTTAAGCCCGTTTGGTCTCATAGAGCCTGAAAAAACTGCTACCAAAGTTCGAACCCAAGTCTGAAATTAGCGTCCACAAAAATATTGATTTTTGTAAAAATACAATTTTTTGGAGATTATTTGACAGAATTCGATTTGGACAACGACTCTTATCACAATTTTAAAATTTCAGCCCGTTTGGTCCCATAGAGACTGAAAAAACTGCTTCCAAAGTTCGAACCCAAGTCTGAAATTAGCGTCCATTAAAATCTTGATTTTTCTAAAAATACAATTTAATGGATATTATTTGACAGAATTCGATTTGGACAACGACTCTCATCACTATTCCAAAATTTCAGCCCGTTGAGTCCAATGGGGCCTGAAAAAACTGCTTCCAAAGTTCGAACCCAAGTCTGAAATTAGCGTCCATAAAAATCATGATTTTTCTAAAAATACAATTTTATTGAGATTATTTGACAGAATTCGATTTGGACAACGACTCTCAGTGATGAGTCACTATTCCAAAATTTCAGCCCGTTGAGTCCAATGGGGCCTGAAAAAACTGCTTCCAAAGTTCGAACCCAAGTCTGAAATTAGCGTCCATAAAAATCATGATTTTTCTAAAAATACAAATTTACTGAGACTTTGTGACTGAATTCGATATGGAGTACAAATTTCATCACTATTCCGAAATTTAAGCCCGTTTGGTCTCATAGAGCCTGAAAAAACTGCTACCAAAGTTCGAACCCAAGTCTGAAATTAGCGTCCACAAAAATATTGATTTTTGTAAAAATACAATTTTTTGGAGATTATTTGACAGAATTCGATTTGGACAACGACTCTAATCACAATTTTAAAATTTCAGCCCGTTTGGTCCCATAGAGACTGAAAAAACTGCTTCCAAAGTTCGAACCCAAGTCTGAAATTAGCGTCCATTAAAATCTTGATTTTTCTAAAAATACAATTTAATGGATATTATTTGACAGAATTCGATTTGGACAACGACTCTCATCACTATTCCAAAATTTCAGCCCGTTGAGTCCAATGGGGCCTGAAAAAACTGCTTCCAAAGTTCGAACCCAAGTCTGAAATTAGCGTCCATACAAAATCATGATTTTTCTAAATATACAATATTATGAAGATTTTATGACTGAATTCGATATAGACTACATATTTCATCACAATTCCAAAATTTTAGCCCGTTTGGGCCCATAGAGCCTGAAAAAACTGCTACCAAAGTTCGAACCCAAGTCTGAAATTATCGTCCATTCAAATCATGATTTTTCTAAAAATACAACTTTACTGAGATTTTGTAACTGAATTCAATATGGAGTACAAATTTCATCACTATCCCGAAATTTAAACCCGTTTGGTCTCATAGAGCCTAAAAAAACTGCTTCCAAAGTTCGAACCCAAGTCTGAAATTAGCGTCCATAAAAATCTTGATTTTTCTAAAAATACAATTTTATGGAGATTATTTGACAGAATTTGATTTGGACAACGACTCTCATCACTATTCCAAAATTTCAGCCCGTTGAGTCCAATTGGGCCTGAAAAAACTGCTTCCAAAGTTCGAACCCAAGTCTGAAATTAGCGTCGATAAAAATCATGATTTTTCTAAATATACAATATTATGGAGATTTTATGACTGAATTCGATATAGACTACATATTTCATCACAATTCCGAAATTTAAGCCCGTTTGGTCTCATAGAGCCTGAAAAAACTGCTTCCAAAGTTCGAACCCAAGTCTGAAATTAGCGTCCACAAAAATATTGATTTTTGTAAAAATACAATTTTTTGGAGATTATTTGACAGAATTCGATTTGGACAACGACTCTAATCACAATTTCAAAATTTCAGCCCGTTTGGTCCCATAGAGACTGAAAAAACTGCTTCCAAAGTTCGAACCCAAGTCTGGAATTAGCGTCCATTAAAATCTTGATTTTTCTAAAAATACAATTTTATGGAGATTATTTGACAGAATTCGATTTGGACAACGACTCTCATCACAATTCCGAAATTTAAGCCCGTTTGGTCTCATAGAGCCTGAAAAAACTGCTTCCAAAGTTCGAACCCAAGTCTGAAATTAGCGTCCACAAAAATATTGATTTTTGTAAAAATACAATTTTATGGAGATTATTTGACAGAATTCGATTTGGACAACAAATCTCATCACAATTTTCTAAATATTCAATATTATGGAGATTTTATAACTGAATTCGATATAGACTACATATTTCATCGCAATTCCAAAATTTTAGCCCGTTTGGTCCCATAGAGCCTGAAAAAAACAGCTTCCAAAGTTCGAACCCAAGTCTGAAATTAACGTCCATAAAAATTATGATTTTTCTAAACATACAACTTTGTGGAGATTTTTTGACTGAAATCAATTTGGACAACGACTTTCATCATTATTCCAAAATTTCAGCCCGTATGGTCCCATAGAGGCTGAAAAAACTGCATCCAAAGTTCGAACCCAAGTCTGAAATTAGCGTCCATAAAAATCATGATTTTTCTAAAAATTCAATTTTATGGAGATTATTTGACAGAATTCTATATGGACTACAAATTTCATCATAATTCCAAAATTTTAGCCTGTTTGGTCTCATAGAAGCTGAAAAAACTGCTTCCAAAGTTCGAACCCAAGTCTGAAATTAGCGTCCATAAAAATCATGATTTTTCTAAAAATACAAATTTACTGAGATTTTGTGACTGAATTCGATATGGAGTACAAATTTCATCACTATTCCGAAATTTAAGCCCGTTTGGTCTCATAGAGCCTGAAAAAACTGCTACCAAAGTTCGAACCCAAGTCTGAAATTAGCGTCCACAAAAATATTGATTTTTGTAAAAATACAATTTTTTGGAGATTATTTGACAGAATTCGATTTGGACAACGACTCTTATCCCAATTTTAAAATTTCAGCCCGTTTGGTCCCATAGAGACTGAAAAAACTGCTTCCAAAGTTCGAACCCAAGTCTGAAATTAGCGTCCATTAAAATCTTGATTTTTCTAAAAATACAATTTAATGGATATTATTTGACAGAATTCGATTTGGACAACGACTCTCATCACTATTCCAAAATTTCAGCCCGTTGAGTCCAATGGGGCCTGAAAAAACTGCTTCCAAAGTTCGAACCCAAGTCTGAAATTAGCGTCCATAAAAATCATGATTTTTCTAAAAATACAATTTTATTGAGATTATTTGACAGAATTCGATTTGGACAACGACTCTCAGTGATGAGTCACTATTCCAAAATTTCAGCCCGTTGAGTCCAATGGGGCCTGAAAAAACTGCTTCCAAAGTTCGAACCCAAGTCTGAAATTAGCGTCCATAAAAATCATGATTTTTCTAAAAATACAAATTTACTGAGACTTTGTGACTGAATTCAATATGGAGTACAAATTTCATCACTATTCCGAAATTTAAGCCCGTTTGGTCTCATAGAGCCTGAAAAAACTGCTACCAAAGTTCGAACCCAAGTCTGAAATTAGCGTCCACAAAAATATTGATTTTTGTAAAAATACAATTTTTTGGAGATTATTTGACAGAATTCGATTTGGACAACGACTCTAATCACAATTTTAAAATTTCAGCCCGTTTGGTCCCATAGAGACTGAAAAAACTGCTTCCAAAGTTCGAACCCAAGTCTGAAATTAGCGTCCATTAAAATCTTGATTTTTCTAAAAATACAATTTAATGGATATTATTTGACAGAATTCGATTTGGACAACGACTCTCATCACTATTCCAAAATTTCAGCCCGTTGAGTCCAATGGGGCCTGAAAAAACTGCTTCCAAAGTTCGAACCCAAGTCTGAAATTAGCGTCCATAAAAATCATGATTTTTCTAAAAATACAATTTTATTGAGATTATTTGACAGAATTCGATTTGGACAACGACTCTCAGTGATGAGTCACTATTCCAAAATTTCAGCCCGTTGAGTCCAATGGGGCCTGAAAAAACTGCTTCCAAAGTTCGAACCCAAGTCTGAAATAAGCGTCCATAAAAATCATGATTTTTCTAAAAATACAAATTTACTGAGACTTTGTGACTGAATTCGATATGGAGTACAAATTTCATCACTATTCCGAAATTTAAGCCCGTTTGGTCTCAGAGAGCCTGAAAAAACTGCTACCAAAGTTCGAACCCAAGTCTGAAATTAGCGTCCACAAAAATATTGATTTTTGTAAAAATACAATTTTTTGGAGATTATTTGACAGAATTCGATTTGGACAACGACTCTAATCACAATTTTAAAATTTCAGCCCGTTTGGTCCCATAGAGACTGAAAAAACTGCTTCCAAAGTTCGAACCCAAGTCTGAAATTAGCGTCCATTAAAATCTTGATTTTTCTAAAAATACAATTTAATGGATATTATTTGACAGAATTCGAATTGGACAACGACTCTCATCACTATTCCAAAATTTCAGCCCGTTGAGTCCAATGGGGCCTGAAAAAACTGCTTCCAAAGTTCGAACCCAAGTCTGAAATTAGCGTCCATAAAAATCATGATTTTTCTAAAAATACAATTTTATTGAGATTATTTGACAGAATTCGATTTGGACAACGACTCTCAGTGATGAGTCACTATTCCAAAATTTCAGCCCGTTTGGGCCCATAGAGCCTGAAAAAACTGCTTCCAAAGTTCGAACCCAAGTCTGAAATTAGCGTCCATAAAAGTCATGATTTTTTTAAAAAATACAACTTTACTGAGATTTTATGACTGAATTCGATATAGACTACATATTTCATCACAATTCCGAAATTTAAGCCCGTTTGGTCTCATAGAGCCTGAAAAAACTGCTTCCAAAGTTCGAACCCAAGTCTGAAATTAACGTCCATAAAAATTATGACTTTTCTAAACATACAACTTTGTGGAGATTTTTTGACTGAAATCAATTTGGACAACGACTTTCATCATTATTCCAAAATTTCAGCCCGTATGGTCCCATAGAGGCTGAAAAAACTGCATCCAAAGTTCGAACCCAAGTCTGAAATAAGCGTCCATAAAAATCATGATTTTTCTAAAAATTCAATTTTATGGAGATTATTTGACAGAATTCTATATGGACTACAAATTTCATCATAATTCCAAAATTTTAGCCTGTTTGGTCTCATAGAAGCTGAAAAAACTGCTTCCAAAGTTCGAACCCAAGTCTGAAATTAGCGTCCATAAAAATCATGATTTTTCTAAAAATACAATTTTATTGAGATTATTTGACAGAATTCGATTTGGACAACGACTCTCAGTGATGAGTCACTATTCCAAAATTTCAGCCCGTTGAGTCCAATGGGGCCTGAAAAAACTGCTTCCAAAGTTCGAACCCAAGTCTGAAATTAGCGTCCATAAAAATCATGATTTTTCTAAAAATACAAATTTACTGAGACTTTGTGACTGAATTCGATATGGAGTACAAATTTCATCACTATTCCGAAATTTAAGCCCGTTTGGTCTCATAGAGCCAGAAAAAACTGCTACCAAAGTTCGAACCCAAGTCTGAAATTAGCGTCCACAAAAATATTGATTTTTGTAAAAATACAATTTTTTGGAGATTATTTGACAGAATTCGATTTGGACAACGACTCTAATCACAATTTTAAAATTTCAGCCCGTTTGGTCCCATAGAGACTGAAAAAACTGCTTCCAAAGTTCGAACCCAAGTCTGAAATTAGCGTCCATTAAAATCTTGATTTTTCTAAAAATACAATTTAATGGATATTATTTGACAGAATTCGATTTGGACAACGACTCTCATCACTATTCCAAAATTTCAGCCCGTTGAGTCCAATGGGGCCTGAAAAAACTGCTTCCAAAGTTCGAACCCAAGTCTGAAATTAGCGTCCATACAAAATCATGATTTTTCTAAATATACAATATTATGAAGATTTTATGACTGAATTCGATATAGACTACATATTTCATCACAATTCCAAAATTTTAGCCCGTTTGGGCCCATAGAGCCTGAAAAAACTGCTTCCAAAGTTCGAACCCAAGTCTGAAATTAGCGTCCATAAAAGTCATGATTTTTTTAAAAATACAACTTTACTGAGATTTTATGACTGAATTCGATATAGACTACATATTTCATCACAATTCCGAAATTTAAGCCCGTTTGGTCTCATAGAGCCTGAAAAAACTGCTACCAAAGTTCGAACCCAAGTCTGAAATTATCGTCCATTCAAATCATGATTTTTCTAAAAATACAACTTTACTGAGATTTTGTAACTGAATTCAATATGGAGTACAAATTTCATCACTATCCCGAAATTTAAACCCGTTTGGTCTCATAGAGCCTAAAAAAACTGCTTCCAAAGTTCGAACCCAAGTCTGAAATTAGCGTCCATAAAAATCTTGATTTTTCTAAAAATACAATTTTATGGAGATTATTTGACAGAATTCGATTTGGACAACGACTCTCATCACTATTCCAAAATTTCAGCCCGTTGAGTCCAATTGGGCCTGAAAAAACTGCTTCCAAAGTTCGAACCCAAGTCTGAAATTAGCGTCGATAAAAATCATGATTTTTCTTAATATACAATATTATGGAGATTTTATGACTGAATTCGATATAGACTACATATTTCATCACAATTCCGAAATTTAAGCCCGTTTGGTCTCATAGAGCCTGAAAAAACTGCTTCCAAAGTTCGAACTCAAGTCTGAAATTAGCGTCCACAAAAATATTGATTTTTGTAAAAATACAATTTTTTGGAGATTATTTGACAGAATTCGATTTGGACAACGACTCTTATCACAATTTCAAAATTTCAGCCCGTTTGGTCCCATAGAGACTGAAAAAACTGCTTCCAAAGTTCGAACCCAAGTCTGGAATTAGCGTCCATTAAAATCTTGATTTTTCTAAAAATACAATTTTATGGAGATTATTTGACAGAATTCGATTTGGACAACGACTCTCATCACTATTCCAAAATTTCAGCCCGTTGAGTCCAATGGGGCCTGAAAAAACTGCTTCCAAAGTTCGAACCCAAGTCCGAAATTAGCGTCCATAAAAATCATGATTTTTCTATAAATACAACTTTACTGAGATTTTGTGACTGAATTCGATATGGAGTACAAATTTCATCACTATTCCGAAATTTAAGCCCGTTTGGTCCCATAGATCCTGAAAAAACTGCTTCCAAAGTTCGAACCCAAGTCTGAAATTAACGTCCATAAAAATCATGATTTTTCTAAAAATACAATTTTATGGAGATTATTTGACAGAATTCGATTTGGACAACGACTCTCAGTGATGAGTCACTATTCCAAAATTTCAGCCCGTTGAGTCCAATGGGGCCTGAAAAAACTGCTTCCAAAGTTCGAACCCAAGTCTGAAATTAGCGTCCATAAAAATCATGATTTTTCTAAAAATACAAATTTACTGAGATTTTCTGACTGAATTCGATATGGAGTACAAATTTCATCACTATTCCGAAATTTAAGCCCGTTTGGTCTCAGAGAGCCTGAAAAAACTGCTACCAAAGTTCGAACCCAAGTCTGAAATTAGCGTCCACAAAAATATTGATTTTTGTAAAAATACAATTTTTTGGAGATTATTTGACAGAATTCGATTTGGACAACGACTCTAATCACAATTTTAAAATTTCAGCCCGTTTGGTCCCATAGAGACTGAAAAAACTGCTTCCAAAGTTCGAACCCAAGTCTGAAATTAGCGTCCATTAAAATCTTGATTTTTCTAAAAATACAATTTAATGGATATTATTTGACAGAATTCGAATTGGACAACGACTCTCATCACTATTCCAAAATTTCAGCCCGTTGAGTCCAATGGGGCCTGAAAAAACTGCTTCCAAAGTTCGAACCCAAGTCTGAAATTAGCGTCCATAAAAATCATGATTTTTCTAAAAATACAATTTTATTGAGATTATTTGACAGAATTCGATTTGGACAACGACTCTCAGTGATGAGTCACTATTCCAAAATTTCAGCCCGTTGAGTCCAATGGGGCCTGAAAAAACTGCTTCCAAAGTTCGAACCCAAGTCTGAAATTAGCGTCCATACAAAATCATGATTTTTCTAAATATACAATATTATGAAGATTTTATGACTGAATTCGATATAGACTACATATTTCATCACAATTCCAAAATTTTAGCCCGTTTGGGCCCATAGAGCCTGAAAAAACTGCTTCCAAAGTTCGAACCCAAGTCTGAAATTAGCGTCCATAAAAGTCATGATTTTTTTAAAAATACAACTTTACTGAGATTTTATGACTGAATTCGATATAGACTACATATTTCATCACAATTCCGAAATTTAAGCCCGTTTGGTCTCATAGAGCCTGAAAAAACTGCTACCAAAGTTCGAACCCAAGTCTGAAATTATCGTCCATTCAAATCATGATTTTTCTAAAAATACAACTTTACTGAGATTTTGTAACTGAATTCAATATGGAGTACAAATTTCATCACTATCCCGAAATTTAAACCCGTTTGGTCTCATAGAGCCTAAAAAAACTGCTTCCAAAGTTCGAACCCAAGTCTGAAATTAGCGTCCATAAAAATCTTGATTTTTCTAAAAATACAATTTTATGGAGATTATTTGACAGAATTCGATTTGGACAACGACTCTCATCACTATTCCAAAATTTCAGCCCGTTGAGTCCAATTGGGCCTGAAAAAACTGCTTCCAAAGTTCGAACCCAAGTCTGAAATTAGCGTCGATAAAAATCATGATTTTTCTTAATATACAATATTATGGAGATTTTATGACTGAATTCGATATAGACTACATATTTCATCACAATTCCGAAATTTAAGCCCGTTTGGTCTCATAGAGCCTGAAAAAACTGCTTCCAAAGTTCGAACTCAAGTCTGAAATTAGCGTCCACAAAAATATTGATTTTTGTAAAAATACAATTTTTTGGAGATTATTTGACAGAATTCGATTTGGACAACGACTCTTATCACAATTTCAAAATTTCAGCCCGTTTGGTCCCATAGAGACTGAAAAAACTGCTTCCAAAGTTCGAACCCAAGTCTGGAATTAGCGTCCATTAAAATCTTGATTTTTCTAAAAATACAATTTTATGGAGATTATTTGACAGAATTCGATTTGGACAACGACTCTCATCACTATTCCAAAATTTCAGCCCGTTGAGTCCAATGGGGCCTGAAAAAACTGCTTCCAAAGTTCGAACCCAAGTCCGAAATTAGCGTCCATAAAAATCATGATTTTTCTATAAATACAACTTTACTGAGATTTTGTGACTGAATTCGATATGGAGTACAAATTTCATCACTATTCCGAAATTTAAGCCCGTTTGGTCCCATAGATCCTGAAAAAACTGCTTCCAAAGTTCGAACCCAAGTCTGAAATTAACGTCCATAAAAATCATGATTTTTCTAAAAATACAATTTTATGGAGATTATTTGACAGAATTCGATTTGGACAACGACTCTCAGTGATGAGTCACTATTCCAAAATTTCAGCCCGTTGAGTCCAATGGGGCCTGAAAAAACTGCTTCCAAAGTTCGAACCCAAGTCTGAAATTAGCGTCCATAAAAATCATGATTTTTCTAAAAATACAAATTTACTGAGATTTTCTGACTGAATTCGATATGGAGTACAAATTTCATCACTATTCCGAAATTTAAGCCCGTTTGGTCTCAGAGAGCCTGAAAAAACTGCTACCAAAGTTCGAACCCAAGTCTGAAATTAGCGTCCACAAAAATATTGATTTTTGTAAAAATACAATTTTTTGGAGATTATTTGACAGAATTCGATTTGGACAACGACTCTAATCACAATTTTAAAATTTCAGCCCGTTTGGTCCCATAGAGACTGAAAAAACTGCTTCCAAAGTTCGAACCCAAGTCTGAAATTAGCGTCCATTAAAATCTTGATTTTTCTAAAAATACAATTTAATGGATATTATTTGACAGAATTCGAATTGGACAACGACTCTCATCACTATTCCAAAATTTCAGCCCGTTGAGTCCAATGGGGCCTGAAAAAACTGCTTCCAAAGTTCGAACCCAAGTCTGAAATTAGCGTCCATAAAAATCATGATTTTTCTAAAAATACAATTTTATTGAGATTATTTGACAGAATTCGATTTGGACAACGACTCTCAGTGATGAGTCACTATTCCAAAATTTCAGCCCGTTGAGTCCAATGGGGCCTGAAAAAACTGCTTCCAAAGTTCGAACCCAAGTCTGAAATTAGCGTCGATAAAAATCATGATTTTTCTTAATATACAATATTATGGAGATTTTATGACTGAATTCGATATAGACTACATATTTCATCATAATTCCGAAATTTAAGCCCGTTTGGTCTCATAGAGCCTGAAAAAACTGCTTCCAAAGTTCGAACTCAAGTCTGAAATTAGCGTCCACAAAAATATTGATTTTTGTAAAAATACAATTTTTTGGAGATTATTTGACAGAATTCGATTTGGACAACGACTCTTATCACAATTTCAAAATTTCAGCCCGTTTGGTCCCATAGAGACTGAAAAAACTGCTTCCAAAGTTCGAACCCAAGTCTGGAATTAGCGTCCATTAAAATCTTGATTTTTCTAAAAATACAATTTTATGGAGATTATTTGACAGAATTCGATTTGGACAACGACTCTCATCACTATTCCAAAATTTCAGCCCGTTGAGTCCAATGGGGCCTGAAAAAACTGCTTCCAAAGTTCGAACCCAAGTCCGAAATTAGCGTCCATAAAAATCATGATTTTTCTATAAATACAACTTTACTGAGATTTTGTGACTGAATTCGATATGGAGTACAAATTTCATCACTATTCCGAAATTTAAGCCCGTTTGGTCCCATAGATCCTGAAAAAACTGCTTCCAAAGTTCGAACCCAAGTCTGAAATTAACGTCCATAAAAATCATGATTTTTCTAAAAATACAATTTTATGGAGATTATTTGACAGAATTCGATTTGGACAACGACTCTCAGTGATGAGTCACTATTCCAAAATTTCAGCCCGTTGAGTCCAATGGGGCCTGAAAAAACTGCTTCCAAAGTTCGAACCCAAGTCTGAAATTAGCGTCCATAAAAATCATGATTTTTCTAAAAATACAAATTTACTGAGATTTTCTGACTGAATTCGATATGGAGTACAAATTTCATCACTATTCCGAAATTTAAGCCCGTTTGGTCTCAGAGAGCCTGAAAAAACTGCTACCAAAGTTCGAACCCAAGTCTGAAATTAGCGTCCACAAAAATATTGATTTTTGTAAAAATACAATTTTTTGGAGATTATTTGACAGAATTCGATTTGGACAACGACTCTAATCACAATTTTAAAATTTCAGCCCGTTTGGTCCCATAGAGACTGAAAAAACTGCTTCCAAAGTTCGAACCCAAGTCTGAAATTAGCGTCCATAAAAATCATGATTTTTCTAAAAATACAATTTTATTGAGATTATTTGACAGAATTCGATTTGGACAACGACTCTCAGTGATGAGTCACTATTCCAAAATTTCAGCCCGTTGAGTCCAATGGGGCCTGAAAAAACTGCTTCCAAAGTTCGAACCCAAGTCTGAAATTAGCATCCATAAAAATCATGATTTTTCTAAATATACAATATTATGGAGATTTTATGACTGAATTCGATAAAGATTACATATTTCATCACAATTCCAAAATTTTAGCCCGTTTGGTCCCATAGAGCCTGAAAATACTGCTTCCAAAGTTCGAACCCAAGTCTGAAATTAGCGTCCATAAAAATCATGATTTTTCTAAAAATACAACTTTACTGAGATTTTGTGACTGAATTCGATATGGAGTACAAATTTCATCACTATCCCGAAATTTAAGCCCGTTTGGTCTAATAGAGCCTAACAAAACTGCTTCCAAAGTTCTAACCCAAGTCTGAAATTAGCGTCCACAAAAATATTGATTTTTGTAAAAATACAACTTAACGGAGATTTTGTTACAGAATTCGATATGGATTACATATTTCATCACAATTCCAAAATTTCAGCCCGTTTGGTAGCACAGGGACTGAAAAAACTGCTTCCAATGTTGGAACCCAAGTCTGAAATGAGCGTCCATAAAAATCATGATTTTTCTAAAAATACATTTTTATGGAGATTTTATGACTGAATTCGATAAAGACTACATATTTCATCACAATTCCAAAATTTTAGCCCGTTTGGTCCCATAGAGCCTGAAAAAACTGCTTCCAAAGTTCGAACCCAAGTCTGAAATTAGCGTCCACAAAAATATTGATTTTTGTAAAAATACAATTTTATGGAGATTATTTGACAGAATTCGATTTCGACAACGACTCTCATCACTATTTTCTAAATATACAATATTATGGAGATTTTATGACTGAATTCGATATAGAATACATATTTCATCACAATTCCAAAATTTAAGCCCGTTTGGTCCCATGGAGCCTGAAAAAACAGCTTCCAAAGTTCGAACACAAGTCTGAAATTAGCGTCCATAAAAATCATGATTTTTCTAAAAATACAACTTTACGGAGATTTTGTTACAGAATTCGATATGGAGTACAAATTTCATCACTATCCCGAAATTTAAGCCCGTTTGGTGTAATAGAGCCTAACAAAACTGCTTCCAAAGTTCTAACCCAAGTCTGAAATTAGCGTCCACAAAAATATTGATTTTTGTAAAAATACAACTTAACGGAGATTTTGTTACAGAATTCGATATGGATTACATATTTCATCACAATTCCAAAATTTCAGCCCGTTTGGTAGCACAGGGACTGAAAAAACTGCTTCCAATGTTGGAACCCAAGTCTGAAATGAGCGTCCATAAAAATCATGATTTTTCTAAAAATACATTTTTATGGAGATTTTATGACTGAATTCGATAAAGACTACATATTTCATCACAATTCCAAAATTTTAGCCCGTTTGGTCCCATAGAGCCTGAAAAAACTGCTTCCAAAGTTCGAACCCAAGTCTGAAATTAGCGTCCACAAAAATATTGATTTTTGTAAAAATACAATTTTATGGAGATTATTTGACAGAATTCGATTTCGACAACGACTCTCATCACTATTTTCTAAATATACAATATTATGGAGATTTTATGACTGAATTCGATATAGAATACATATTTCATCACAATTCCAAAATTTAAGCCCGTTTGGTCCCATGGAGCCTGAAAAAACAGCTTCCAAAGTTCGAACACAAGTCTGAAATTAGCGTCCATAAAAATCATGATTTTTCTAAAAATACAACTTTACGGAGATTTTGTTACAGAATTCGATATGGATTACATATTTCATCACAATTCCATAAAAATCATGATTTTTCTAAAAGTACAACTTTACGGAGATTTTGTTACAGAATTCGATATGGATTACATATTTCATCACAATTCCATAAAAATCATGATTTTTCTAAATATACAATATTATGGAGATTTTATGACTGAATTCGATATAGACTACATATTTCATCACAATTCCAAAATTTTAGCCCGTTTGGTCCCATAGAGCCTGAAAAAACAGCTTCCAAAGTTCGAACCCAAGTCTGAAATTAACGTCCATAAAAATCATGATTTTTCTTAAAATACAATTTTATGGAGATTATTTGACAGAATTCGATATGGAGTACAAATTTCATCACTGTTCTAAAATTTCAGCCCGTTTGGTCCCATAGGGCCTGAAAAAATTGCTTCCAAATTTCGAACACAAGTCTGAAATTAGCGTCCATAAAAATAATGATTTTTCTAAACATACAACTTTATGGAGATTTTTTGACTGAAATCAATTTGAACAACGACTTTCATCACTATTCCAAAATTTTAGCCCGATGATTCCAATGGGGCCTGAAAAAACTGCTTCCAAAGTTCGAACTCAAGTCTGAAATTAGCGTCCATAAAAATCATGATTTTTCTAAATATACAATATTATGGAGATTTTATGACTGAATTCGATAAAGACTAGATATTTCATCACAATTCCAAAATTTTAGCCCGTTTGGTCCCATAGAGCCTGAAAAAACAGCTTCCAAAGTTCGAACCCAAGTCTGAAATTAGCTTCCACAAAAATATTGATTTTTGTAAAAATACAATTTTGAGTCCAATGTGGCCTGAAAAAACTGCTTCCAAAGTTCGAACCCAAGTCTGAAATTAGCGTCCATAAAAATCATGATTTTTCTTAATATACAACTTTGTGGAGATTTTTTGACTGAAATCAATTTGGACAACGACTTTCATCACTATTCCAAAATTTCAGCCCGTATGGTCCCATAGAGGCTGAAAAAACTGTATCCAAAGTTCGAACCCAAGTCTGAAATAAGCGTCCATAAAAATCATGATTTTTCTAAAAATACAATTTTATGGAGATTATTTGACAGAATTCGATATGGAGTACAAATTTCATCACTATTCTTAAATTTCAGCCCGTTTGGTCCCATAGGGCCTGAAAAAATTGCTTCCAAAGTTCGAACACAAGTCTGAAATTAGCGTCCATAAAAATCATGATTTTTCTAAACATACAACTTTGTGGAGATTTTTTGACTGAAATCAATTTGGACAACGACTTTCATCACTATTCCACAATTTTAGCCCGTTTGGTCACATAGAGCCTGAAAAAACTGCTTCCAAAGTTCGAACCCAAGTCTGAAATTAGCGTCCATAAAAATCATGATTTTTCTAAAGATACACCATTTCTGAGATTTTGTGACTGAATTCGATATGGAGTACAAATTTTTTCATTATCCCGAAATTTAAGCCCGTTTGGTCTCATAGAGCCTGAAAAAACTGCTTCCAAAGTTCGAACCCAAGTCTGAAATTAGCTTCCACAAAAATATTGATTTTTGTAAAAATATAATTTTATGGAGATAATTTGACAGAATTCGATTTGGACAACGACTCTCATCACTATTCCAAAATTTCAGCCCGTTGAGTCCAATGGGGCCTGAAAAAACTGCTTCCAAAGTTCGAACCCAAGTCTGAATATAGCGTCCATAAAAATCATGATTTTTCTAAATATACAATATTATGGAGATTTTATGACTGAATTCGATATAGACTACATATTTCATCACAATTCCAAAATTTTACCCCGTTTGGTCCCATAGAGCCTGACAAAACTGCTTCCAAAGTTCGAACCCACGTCTGAAATTAGCTTCCACAAAAATATTGATTTTTGTAAAAATACAATTTTATGGAGATTATTTGACAGAATTTGATTTGGACAACGACTCTCATCACTATTCCAAAATTTCAGCCCGTTGAGTCCAATGTGGCCTGAAAAAACTGCTTCCAAAGTTCGAACCCATGTCTGAAATTGGCGTCCATAAAAATCATGATTTTTCTTAATATACAACTTTGTGGAGATTTTTTGACTGAAATCAATTTGGACAACGACTTTCATCACTTTTCCAAAATTTCAGCCCGTATGGTCCCATAGAGGCTGAAAAAACAGCTTCCAAAGTTCGAACCCAAGTCTGAAATTAACGTCCATAAAAATCATGATTTTTCTCAAAATACAATTTTATGGAGATTATTTGACAGAATTCGATATGGAGTACAAATTTCATCACTATTCTAAAATTTCAGCCCGTTTGGTCCCATAGGGCCTGAAAAAATTGCTTCCAAAGTTCGAACCCAAGTCTGAAATTAGCGTCCACAAAAATATTGATTTTTGTAAAAATACAATTTTATGGAGATTATTTGACAGAATTTGATTTGGACAACGACTCTCATCACTATTCCAAAATTTCAGCCCGTTGAGTCCAATGTGGCCTGAAAAAACTGCTTCCAAAGTTCGAACCCAAGTCTGAAATTAGCGTCCATAAAAATCATGATTTTTCTTAATATACAACTTTGTGGAGATTTTTTGACTGAAATCAATTTGGACAACGACTTTCATCACTATTCCAAAATTTCAGCCCGTATGGTCCCATAGAGGCTGAAAAAACTGCATCCAAAGTTCGAACCCAAGTCTGAAATTAGCGTCCATAAAAATCATGATTTTTCTAAAAATACAATTTTATGGAGATTATTTGACAGAATTCGATATGGAGTACAAATTTCATCACTATTCTTAAATTTCAGCCCGTTTGGTCCCATAGGGCCTGAAAAAATTGCTTCCAAAGTTCGAACACAAGTCTGAAATTAGCGTCCATAAAAATCATGATTTTTCTAAACATACAACTTTGTGGAGATTTTTTGACTGAAATCAATTTGGACAACGACTTTCATCACTATTCCACAATTTTAGCCCGTTTGGTCCCATAGAGCCTGAAAAAACTGCTTCCAAAGTTCGAACCCAAGTCTGAAATTAGCGTCCATAAAAATCATGATTTTTCTAAAGATACACCATTTCTGAGATTTTGTGACTGAATTCGATATGGACTACATATTTCATGACAATTCCAAAATTTCAGCCCGTTTGGTAGCATCGGGCCTGAAAAAACTGCTTCCAATGTTGGAACCCAAGTCTGAAATTAGCGTCCATAAAAATCATGATTTTTCTAAAAATACAATTTTATGGAGATTATTTGAGAGAATTCGATTTGGACAACGACTCTCATCACTATTCCAAAATTTCAGCCCGTTTAGTCCAATGGGGCCTGAAAAAACTGCTTCCAAAGTTCGAACCCAAGTCTGAAATTAGCGTCCATAAAAATCATGTTTTTTCTAAAAATACAACTTAATGGAGATTTTGTGACAGAATTCGATATGGACTACATATTTCAACTTTATGGAGATTTTACGACAGAATTCGATATGGACTACATATTTCATCACAATTCCGAAATTTCAGCCCGTATGGTCCCATAGAGGCTGAAAAAACAGCTTCCAAAGTTCGAACCGAAGTCTGAAATAAGCGTCCATAAAAATCATGATTTTTTTAAATATACAATATTATGGAGATTTTATGACTGAATTCGATATAGACTACATATTTCATCACAATTCCAAAATTTTAGCCCGTTTGGTCCCATAGAGCCTGACAAAACTGCTTCCAAAGTTCGAACCCAAGTCTGAAATTAGCGTCCATAAAAATCATGATTTTTCTTAATATACAACTTTGTGGAGATTTTTTGACTGAAATCAATTTGGACAACGACTTTCATCACTATTCCAAAATTTCAGCCCGTATGGTCCCATAGAGGCTGAAAAAACTGCATCCAAAGTTCGAACCCAAGTCTGAAATTAGCGTCCATAAAAATCATGATTTTTCTAAAAATACAATTTTATGGAGATTATTTGACAGAATTCGATATGGAGTACAAATTTCATCACTATTCTTAAATTTCAGCCCGTTTGGTCCCATAGGGCCTGAAAAAATTGCTTCCAAAGTTCGAACACAAGTCTGAAATTAGCGTCCATAAAAATCATGATTTTTCTAAACATACAACTTTGTGGAGATTTTTTGACTGAAATCAATTTGGACAACGACTTTCATCACTATTCCACAATTTTAGCCCGTTTGGTCACATAGAGCCTGAAAAAACTGCTTCCAAAGTTCGAACCCAAGTCTGAAATTAGCGTCCATAAAAATCATGATTTTTCTAAAGATACACCATTTCTGAGATTTTGTGACTGAATTCGATATGGAGTACAAATTTTTTCATTATCCCGAAATTTAAGCCCGTTTGGTCTCATAGAGCCTGAAAAAACTGCTTCCAAAGTTCGAACCCAAGTCTGAAATTAGCTTCCACAAAAATATTGATTTTTGTAAAAATACAATTTTATGGAGATAATTTGACAGAATTCGATTTGGACAACGACTCTCATCACTTTTCCAAAATTTCAGCCCGTTGAGTCCAATGGGGCCTGAAAAAACTGCTTCCAAAGTTCGAACCCAAGTCTGAATATAGCGTCCATAAAAATCATGATTTTTCTAAATATACAATATTATGGAGATTTTATGACTGAATTCGATATAGACTACATATTTCATCACAATTCCAAAATTTTACCCCGTTTGGTCCCATAGAGCCTGACAAAACTGCTTCCAAAGTTCGAACCCAAGTCTGAAATTAGCTTCCACAAAAATATTGATTTTTGTCAAAATACAATTTTATGGAGATAATTTGACAGAATTCGATTTGGACAAAGACTCTCATCACTATTTTCTAAATATACAATATTATGGAGATTTTATGACTGAATTCGATATAGACTACATATTTCATCATAATTCCAAAATTTTAGCCCGTTTGGTCCCATAGAGCCTGAAAAAACAGCTTCCAAAGTTCGAACCCAAGTCTGAAATAAACGTCCATAAAAATCATGATTTTTGTAAAAATACAATTTTATGGAGATTATTTGACAGAATTCGATATGGAGTACAAATTTCATCACTATTCTAAAATTTCAGCCCGTTTGGTCCCATAGGGCCTGAAAAAATTGCTTCCAAAGTTCGAACACAAGTCTGAAATAAGCGTCCATAAAAATCATGATTTTTCTTAAAATACAACTTTGTGGAGATTTTTTGACTGAAATCAATTTGGACAACGACTCTCATCACTATTCCAAAATTTCAGCCCGTTGAGTCCAATGGGGCCTGAAAAAACTGCTTCCAAAGTTCGAACCCAAGTCTGAAATAAACGTCCATAAAAATCATGATTTTTGTAAAAATACAATTTTATGGAGATTATTTGACAGAATTCGATATGGAGTACAAATTTCATCACTATTCTAAAATTTCAGCCCGTTTGGTCCCATAGGGCCTGAAAAAATTGCTTCCAAAGTTCGAACACAAGTCTGAAATAAGCGTCCATAAAAATCATGATTTTTCTTAAAATACAACTTTGTGGAGATTTTTTGACTGAAATCAATTTGGACAACGACTCTCATCACTATTCCAAAATTTCAGCCCGTTTAGTCCAATGGGGCCTGAAAAAACTGCTTCCAAAGTTCGAACACAAGTCTGAAATTAGCGTCCATATAAATCATGATTTTTCTAAAAATACAATTTTATGGAGATTATTTGACAGAATTCGATATGGACTACATATTTCATCACAATTCCGAAATTTCAGCCCGTTTGGTCCCATAGAGCCTGAAAAAACTGCTTCCAAAGTTCGAACCCAAGTCTGAAATTAGCGTCTACAAAAATATTGATTTTTGTAAAAATACAATTTTATGGAGATTATTTGACAGAATTCGATTTGGACAACGACTCTCATCACTATTCCAAAATTTCAGCCCGTTTAGTCCAATGGTGCCTGAAAAAACAGCTTCCAAAGTTCGAACCCAAGTCTGAAATTAGCGTCCATAAAAATCATGATTTTTCTAAAAATACAATTTTACGGAGATTTTGTGACTGAATTTTATATGGAGTTCAAAATTCATCACTATTCTAAAATTTCAGCCCGTTTGGTCCCATAGGGCCTGAAAAAATTGCTTCCAAAGTTCGAACACAAGTCTGAAATTAGCGTCCATAAAAATCATGATTTTTCTAAACATACAACTTTGTGGAGATTTTTTGACTGAAATCAATTTGGACAACGACTTTCATCACTATTCCACAATTTTAGCCCGTTTGGTCACATAGAGCCTGAAAAAACTGCTTCCAAAGTTCGAACCCAAGTCTGAAATTAGCGTCCATAAAAATCATGATTTTTCTAAACATAAGCCTTTATGGAGATTTTTTGACTGAAATCAATTTGGACAACGACTTTCATCACTATTCCGAAATTTCAGCCCGCATGGTCCCATAGAGTCTGAAAAAACTGCATCCAAAGTTCGAACCCAAGTCTGAAATTAGCGTCCATAAAAATCATGATTTTTCTAAAAATACAATTTTATGGAGATTATTTGAGAGAATTCGATTTGGACAACGACTCTCATCACTATTCCAAAATTTCAGCCCGTTTAGTCCAATGGGGCCTGAAAAAATTGCTTCCAAAGTTCGAACACAAGTCTGAAATAAGCGTCCATAAAAATCATGATTTTTCTAAACATACAACTTTGTGGAGATTTTTTGACTGAAATCAATTTGGACAACGACTTTCATCACTATTCCACAATTTTAGCCCGTTTGGTCACATAGAGCCTGAAAAAACTGCTTCCAAAGTTCGAACCCAAGTCTGAAATTAGCGTCCATAAAAATCATGATTTTTCTAAAAATACAATTTTATGGAGATTATTTGAGAGAATTCGATTTGGACAACGACTCTCATCACTATTCCAAAATTTCAGCCCGTTTAGTCCAATGGGGCCTGAAAAAATTGCTTCCAAAGTTCGAACACAAGTCTGAAATAAGCGTCCATAAAAATCATGATTTTTCTAAACATACAACTTTGTGGAGATTTTTTGACTGAAATCAATTTGGACAACGACTTTCATCACTATTCCACAATTTTAGCCCGTTTGGTCACATAGAGCCTGAAAAAACTGCTTCCAAAGTTCGAACCCAAGTCTGAAATTAGCGTCCATAAAAATCATGATTTTTCTAAAGATACACCATTTCTGAGATTTTTTGACTGAATTCGATATGGAGTACAAATTTTTTCATTATCCCGAAATTTAAGCCCGTTTGGTCTCATAGAGCCTGAAAAAACTGCTTCCAAAGTTCGAACCCAAGTCTGAAATTAGCTTCCACAAAAATATTGATTTTTGTAAAAATACAATTTTGAGTCCAATGTGGCCTGAAAAAACTGCTTCCAAAGTTCGAACCCAAGTCTGAAATTAGCGTCCATAAAAATCATGATTTTTCTTAATATACAACTTTGTGGAGATTTTTTGACTGAAATCAATTTGGACAACGACTTTCATCACTATTCCAAAATTTCAGCCCGTATGGTCCCATAGAGGCTGAAAAAACTGCATCCAAAGTTCGAACCCAAGTCTGAAATAAGCGTCCATAAAAATCATGATTTTTCTAAAAATACAATTTTATGGAGATTATTTGACAGAATTCGATATGGAGTACAAATTTCATCACTATTCTTAAATTTCAGCCCGTTTGGTCCCATAGGGCCTGAAAAAATTGCTTCCAAAGTTCGAACACAAGTCTGAAATTAGCGTCCATAAAAATCATGATTTTTCTAAACATACAACTTTGTGGAGATTTTTTGACTGAAATCAATTTGGACAACGACTTTCATCACTATTCCACAATTTTAGCCCGTTTGGTCACATAGAGCCTGAAAAAACTGCTTCCAAAGTTCGAACCCAAGTCTGAAATTAGCGTCCATAAAAATCATGATTTTTCTAAAGATACACCATTTCTGAGATTTTGTGACTGAATTCGATATGGAGTACAAATTTTTTCATTATCCCGAAATTTAAGCCCGTTTGGTCTCATAGAGCCTGAAAAAACTGCTTCCAAAGTTCGAACCCAAGTCTGAAATTAGCTTCCACAAAAATATTGATTTTTGTAAAAATACAATTTTATGGAGATAATTTGACAGAATTCGATTTGGACAACGACTCTCATCACTATTCCAAAATTTCAGCCCGTTGAGTCCAATGGGGCCTGAAAAAACTGCTTCCAAAGTTCGAACCCAAGTCTGAATATAGCGTCCATAAAAATCATGATTTTTCTAAATATACAATATTATGGAGATTTTATGACTGAATTCGATATAGACTACATATTTCATCACAATTCCAAAATTTTACCCCGTTTGGTCCCATAGAGCCTGACAAAACTGCTTCCAAAGTTCGAACCCACGTCTGAAATTAGCTTCCACAAAAATATTGATTTTTGTAAAAATACAATTTTATGGAGATTATTTGACAGAATTTGATTTGGACAACGACTCTCATCACTATTCCAAAATTTCAGCCCGTTGAGTCCAATGTGGCCTGAAAAAACTGCTTCCAAAGTTCGAACCCATGTCTGAAATTGGCGTCCATAAAAATCATGATTTTTCTTAATATACAACTTTGTGGAGATTTTTTGACTGAAATCAATTTGGACAACGACTTTCATCACTATTCCAAAATTTCAGCCCGTATGGTCCCATAGAGGCTGAAAAAACAGCTTCCAAAGTTCGAACCCAAGTCTGAAATTAACGTCCATAAAAATCATGATTTTTCTCAAAATACAATTTTATGGAGATTATTTGACAGAATTCGATATGGAGTACAAATTTCATCACTATTCTAAAATTTCAGCCCGTTTGGTCCCATAGGGCCTGAAAAAATTGCTTCCAAAGTTCGAACCCAAGTCTGAAATTAGCGTCCACAAAAATATTGATTTTTGTAAAAATACAATTTTATGGAGATTATTTGACAGAATTTGATTTGGACAACGACTCTCATCACTATTCCAAAATTTCAGCCCGTTGAGTCCAATGTGGCCTGAAAAAACTGCTTCCAAAGTTCGAACCCAAGTCTGAAATTAGCGTCCATAAAAATCATGATTTTTCTTAATATACAACTTTGTGGAGATTTTTTGACTGAAATCAATTTGGACAACGACTTTCATCACTATTCCAAAATTTCAGCCCGTATGGTCCCATAGAGGCTGAAAAAACTGCATCCAAAGTTCGAACCCAAGTCTGAAATTAGCGTCCATAAAAATCATGATTTTTCTAAAAATACAATTTTATGGAGATTATTTGACAGAATTCGATATGGAGTACAAATTTCATCACTATTCTTAAATTTCAGCCCGTTTGGTCCCATAGGGCCTGAAAAAATTGCTTCCAAAGTTCGAACACAAGTCTGAAATTAGCGTCCATAAAAATCATGATTTTTCTAAACATACAACTTTGTGGAGATTTTTTGACTGAAATCAATTTGGACAACGACTTTCATCACTATTCCACAATTTTAGCCCGTTTGGTCCCATAGAGCCTGAAAAAACTGCTTCCAAAGTTCGAACCCAAGTCTGAAATTAGCGTCCATAAAAATCATGATTTTTCTAAAGATACACCATTTCTGAGATTTTGTGACTGAATTCGATATGGACTACATATTTCATGACAATTCCAAAATTTCAGCCCGTTTGGTAGCATCGGGCCTGAAAAAACTGCTTCCAATGTTGGAACCCAAGTCTGAAATTAGCGTCCATAAAAATCATGATTTTTCTAAAAATACAATTTTATGGAGATTATTTGAGAGAATTCGATTTGGACAACGACTCTCATCACTATTCCAAAATTTCAGCCCGTTTAGTCCAATGGGGCCTGAAAAAACTGCTTCCAAAGTTCGAACCCAAGTCTGAAATTAGCGTCCATAAAAATCATGTTTTTTCTAAAAATACAACTTAATGGAGATTTTGTGACAGAATTCGATATGGACTACATATTTCAACTTTATGGAGATTTTACGACAGAATTCGATATGGACTACATATTTCATCACAATTCCGAAATTTCAGCCCGTATGGTCCCATAGAGGCTGAAAAAACAGCTTCCAAAGTTCGAACCGAAGTCTGAAATAAGCGTCCATAAAAATCATGATTTTTTTAAATATACAATATTATGGAGATTTTATGACTGAATTCGATATAGACTACATATTTCATCACAATTCCAAAATTTTAGCCCGTTTGGTCCCATAGAGCCTGAAAAAACAGCTTCCAAAGTTCGAACCCAAGTCTGAAATAAACGTCCATAAAAATCATGATTTTTGTAAAAATACAATTTTATGGAGATTATTTGACAGAATTCGATATGGAGTACAAATTTCATCACTATTCTAAAATTTCAGCCCGTTTGGTCCCATAGGGCCTGAAAAAATTGCTTCCAAAGTTCGAACACAAGTCTGAAATAAGCGTCCATAAAAATCATGATTTTTCTTAAAATACAACTTTGTGGAGATTTTTTGACTGAAATCAATTTGGACAACGACTCTCATCACTATTCCAAAATTTCAGCCCGTTGAGTCCAATGGTGCCTGAAAAAACAGCTTCCAAAGTTCGAACCCAAGTCTGAAATTAGCGTCCATAAAAATCATGATTTTTCTAAAAATACAATTTTACGGAGATTTTGTGACTGAATTTTATATGGAGTTCAAATTTCATCACTATTCTAAAATTTCAGCCCGTTTGGTCCCATAGGGCCTGAAAAAATTGCTTCCAAAGTTCGAACACAAGTCTGAAATTAGCGTCCATAAAAATCATGATTTTTCTAAACATACAACTTTGTGGAGATTTTTTGACTGAAATCAATTTGGACAACGACTTTCATCACTATTCCACAATTTTAGCCCGTTTGGTCACATAGAGCCTGAAAAAACTGCTTCCAAAGTTCGAACCCAAGTCTGAAATTAGCGTCCATAAAAATCATGATTTTTCTAAACATACAACTTTATGGAGATTTTTTGACAGAAATCAATTTGGACAACGACTTTCATCACTATTCCGAAATTTCAGCCCGCATGGTCCCATAGAGTCTGAAAAAACTGCATCCAAAGTTCGAACCCAAGTCTGAAATTAGCGTCCATAAAAATTATGATTTTTCTAAAAATACAATTTTATGGAGATTATTTGAAAGAATTCGATTTGGACAACGACTCTCATAACTATTCCAAAATTTCAGCCCGTTTAGTCCAATGGGGCCTGAAAAAACTACTTCCAAAGTTCGAACCCAAGTCTGAAATTAGCGTCCATAAAAATCATGATTTTTCTAAAAATACAACTTTATGGAGATTATTTGACAGAATTCGATATGGACTACATATTTCATGACAATTCCAAAATTTCAGCCCGTTTGGTAGCATCGGGCCTGAAAAAACTGCTTCCAATGTTGGAACCCAAGTCTGAAATTAGCGTCCATAAAAATCATGATTTTTCTAAAAATACAATTTTATGGAGATTATTTGAGAGAATTCGATTTGGACAACGACTCTCATCACTATTCCAAAATTTCAGCCCGTTTAGTCCAATGGGGCCTGACAAAACTGCTTCCAAAGTTCGAACCCAAGTCTGAAATTAGCGTCCACAAAAATATTGATTTTTGTAAAAATACAATTTTATGGAGATTATGTGACAGAATTCGATTTGGACAACGACTCTCATCACTATTCCAAAATTTCAGCCCGTTGAGTCCAATGGGGCCTGAAAAAACTGCTTCCAAAGTTCGAACCCAAGTCTGAATATAGCGTCCATAAAAATCATGATTTTTCTAAATATACAATATTATGGAGATTTTATGACTGAATTCGATATAAACTACATATTTCATCACAATTCCAAAATTTTACCCCGTTTGGTCCCATAGAGCCTGAAAAAACTGCTTCCAAAGTTCGATCCCAAGTCTGAAATTAGCGTCCACAAAAATATTGATTTTTGTAAAAATACAATTTTATGGAGATTATGTGACAGAATTCGATTTGGACAACGACTCTCATCACTATTCCAAAATTTCAGCCCGTTGAGTCCAATGGGGCCTGAAAAAACTGCTTCCAAAGTTCGAACACAAGTCTGAAATTAGCGTCCATATAAATCATGATTTTTCTAAAAATACAATTTTATGGAGATTATTTGACAGAATTCGATATGGACTACAAATTTCATCACTATTCTTAAATTTCAGCCCGTTTGGTCCCATAGGGCCTGAAAAAATTGCTTCCAAAGTTCGAACACAAGTCTGAAATTAGCGTCCATAAAAATCATGATTTTTCTAAACATACAACTTTGTGGAGATTTTTTGACTGAAATCAATTTGGACAACGACTTTCATCACTATTCCACAATTTAAGCCCGTTTGGTCCCATAGAGCCTGAAAAAACTGCTTCCAAAGTTCGAACCCAAGTCTGAAATTAGCGTCCATAAAGGTCATCATTTTTCTAAAGATAACCATTTCTGAGATTTTGTGACTGAATTCGATATGGAGTACAAATTTCATCATTATCCCGAAATTTAAGCCCGTTTGGTCTCATAGAGCCTGAAAAAACTGCTTCCAAAGTTCGAACCCAAGTCTGAAATTAGCTTCCACAAAAATATTGATTTTTGTAAAAATAATATTTTATGGAGATAATTTGACAGAATTCGATTTGGACAACGACTCTCATCACTATTCCAAAATTTCAGCCCGTTGAGTCCAATGGGGCCTGAAAAAACTGCTTCCAAAGTTCGAACCCAAGTCTGAATATAGCGTCCATAAAAATCATGATTTTTCTAAATATACAATATTATGGAGATTTTATGACTGAATTCGATATAGACTACATATTTCATCACAATTCCAAAATTTTACCCCGTTTGGTCCCATAGAGCCTGAAAAAACTGCTTCCAAAGTTCGATCCCAAGTCTGAAATTAGCGTCCACAAAAATATTGATTTTTGTAAAAATACAATTTTATGGAGATTATTTGACAGAATTCGATTTGGACAACGACTCTCATCACTATTCCAAAATTTCAGCCCGTTGAGGTCCAATGGGGCCTGAAAAAACTGCTTCCAAAGTTCGAACCCAAGTCTCAAATTAGCTTCCATAAAAATCATGATTTTTCTAAATATACAATATTATGGAGATTTTATGACTTAATTCGATAAAGACTACATATTTCATCACAATTCCAAAATTTTACCCCGTTTGGTCCCATAGAGCCTGAAAAACCTGCTTCCAAAGTTCGATCCCAAGTCTGAAATTAGCGTCCACAAAAATATTGATTTTTGTTAAAATACAATTTTATGGAGATTATTTGACAGAATTCGATTTGGACAACGACTCTCATCACTTTTTTCTAAATATACAATATTATGGAGATTTTATGACTGAATTCGATAAAGACTACATATTTCATCACAATTCCAAAATTTTAGCCCGTTTGGTCCCATAGAGCCTGAAAAAACTGCTTCCAAAGTTCGAACCCAAGTCTGAAATTAGCGTCCATAAAAATCATGATTTTTCTAAAGATACACCTTAACTGAGATTTTGTGACTGAATTCGATATGGAGTACAAATTTCATCATTATCCCGAAATTTAAGCCCGTTTGGTCTCATAGAGCCTGAAAAAACTGCTTCCAAAGTTCGTACCCAAGTCTGAAATTAGCTTCCACAAAAATATTGATTTTTGTAAAAATACAATTTTATGGAGATTATTTGACAGAATTCGATTTGGACAACGACTCTCATCACTATTCCAAAATTTCAGCCCGTTGAGTCCAATGGGGCCTGAAAAAACTGCTTCCAAAGTTCGAACCCAAGTCTGAAATTAACGTCCACAAAAATATTGATTTTTGTAAAAATTCAATTTTATGGAGATTTAATTTAAGCCCGTTTGGTCTCATAGAGCCAGAAAAAACTGCTTCCAAAGTTCGAACCCAAGTCTGAAATTAGCGTCCATAAAAATCATGATTTTTCTAAAGGTACACCTTTACTGAGATTTTGTGACTGAATTCGATACGGAGTACAAATTTCATCATAATCCCGAAATTTAAGCCCGTTTGGTCTCATAGAGCCTGAAAAAACTGCTTCCAAAGTTCGAACCCAAGTCTGAAATTAGCTTTCACAAAAATATTGATTTTTGTAAAAATACAATTTTATGGAGATTATTTGACAGAATTCGATTTGGACAACGACTCTTATCACTATTCCAATATTTCAGCCCGTTGAGTCCAATGGGGCCTGAAAAAACTGCTTCCAAAGTTCGAACCCAAGTCTGAAATTAGCGTCCATAAAAATCATGATTTTTCTAAAAATACAATTTTATGGAGATTATTTGACAGAATTCGATATGCAGTACAAATTTCATCACTATTCTTAAATTTCAGCCCGTTTGGTCCCATAGGGCCTGAAAAAATTGCTTCCAAAGTTCGAACACAAGTCTGAAATTAGCGTCCATAAAAATCATGATTTTTCTAAACATACAACTTTGTGGAGATTTTTTGACTGAAATCAATTTGGACAGCGACTTTCATCACTATTCCACAATTTAAGCCCGTTTGGTCCCATAGAGCCTGAAAAAACTGCTTCCAAAGTTCGAACCCAAGTCTGAAATTAGCGTCCATAAAGGTCATGATTTTTCTAAAGATAACCATTTCTGAGATTTTGTGACTGAATTCGATATGGAGTACAAATTTCATCATTATCCCGAAATTTAAGCCCGTTTGGTCTCATAGAGCCTGAAAAAACTGCTTCCAAAGTTCGAACCCAAGTCTGAAATTAGCTTCCACAAAAATATTGATTTTTGTAAAAATACAATTTTATGGAGATAATTTGACAGAATTCGATTTGGACAACGACTCTCATCACTATTCCAAAATTTCAGCCCGTTGAGTCCAATGGGGCCTGAAAAAACTGCTTCCAAAGTTCGAACCCAAGTCTGAATATAGCGTCCATAAAAATCATGATTTTTCTAAATATACAATATTATGGAGATTTTATGACTGAATTCGATATAGACTACATATTTCATCACAATTCCAAAATTTTACCCCGTTTGGTCCCATAGAGCCTGAAAAAACTGCTTCCAAAGTTCGATCCCAAGTCTGAAATTAGCGTCCACAAAAATATTGATTTTTGTAAAAATACAATTTTATGGAGATTATTTGACAGAATTCGATTTGGACATCGACTCTCATCACTATTCCAAAATTTCAGCCCGTTGAGGTCCAATGGGGCCTGAAAAAACTGCTTCCAAAGTTCGAACCCAAGTCTCAAATTAGCTTCCATAAAAATCATGATTTTTCTAAATATACAATATTATGGAGATTTTATGACTTAATTCGATAAAGACTACATATTTCATCACAATTCCAAAATTTTACCCCGTTTGGTCCCATAGAGCCTGAAAAACCTGCTTCCAAAGTTCGATCCCAAGTCTGAAATTAGCGTCCACAAAAATATTGATTTTTGTAAAAATACAATTTTATGGAGATTATTTGACAGAATTCGATTTGGACAACGACTCTCACCACTTTTTTCTAAATATACAATATTATGGAGATTTTATGACTGAATTCGATAAAGACTACATATTTCATCACAATTCCAAAATTTTAGCCCGTTTGGTCCCATAGAGCCTGAAAAAACTGCTTCCAAAGTTCGAACCCAAGTCTGAAATTAGCGTCCATAAAAATCATGATTTTTCTAAAGATACACCTTAACTGAGATTTTGTGACTGAATTCGATATGGAGTACAAATTTCATCATTATCCCGAAATTTAAGCCCGTTTGGTCTCATAGAGCCTGAAAAAACTGCTTCCAAAGTTCGTACCCAAGTCTGAAATTAGCTTCCACAAAAATATTGATTTTTGTAAAAATACAATTTTATGGAGATTATTTGACAGAATTCGATTTGGACAACGACTCTCATCACTATTCCAAAATTTCAGCCCGTTGAGTCCAATGGGGCCTGAAAAAACTGCTTCCAAAGTTCGAACCCAAGTCTGAAATTAACGTCCACAAAAATATTGATTTTTGTAAAAATTCAATTTTATGGAGATTTAATTTAAGCCCGTTTGGTCTCATAGAGCCAGAAAAAACTGCTTCCAAAGTTCGAACCCAAGTCTGAAATTAGCGTCCATAAAAATCATGATTTTTCTAAAGGTACACCTTTACTGAGATTTTGTGACTGAATTCGATACGGAGTACAAATTTCATCATAATCCCGAAATTTAAGCCCGTTTGGTCTCATAGAGCCTGAAAAAACTGCTTCCAAAGTTCGAACCCAAGTCTGAAATTAGCTTTCACAAAAATATTGATTTTTGTAAAAATTCAATTTTATGGAGATTATTTGACAGAATTCGATTTGGACAACGACTCTTATCACTATTCCAATATTTCAGCCCGTTGAGTCCAATGGGGCCTGAAAAAACTGCTTCCAAAGTTCGAACCCAAGTCTGAAATTAGCGTCCATAAAAATCATGATTTTTCTAAATATACAATATTATGGAGATTTTATGACTGAATTCGATATAGACTACAAAGTTCATCATAATCCCGAAATTTAAGCCCGTTTGGTCTCATAGAGCCTGAAAAAACTGCTTCCAAAGTTCGAACCCAAGTCTGAAATTAGCTTTCACAAAAATATTGATTTTTGTAAAAATACAATTTGATGGAGATTATTTGACAGAATTCGATTTGGACAACGACTCTTATCACTATTCCAATATTTCAGCCCGTTGAGTCCAATGGGGCCTGAAAAAACTGCTTCCAAAGTTCGAACCCAAGTCTGAAATTAGCGTCCATAAAAATCATGATTTTTCTAAATATACAATATTATGGAGATTTTATGACTGAATTCGATATAGACTACATATTTCATCACTATCCCGAAATTTAAGCCCGTTTGGTCTCATAGAGCCTGAAAAAACTGCTTCCAAAGTTCGATCCCAAGTCTGAAATTAGCGTCCACAAAAATATTGATTTTTGTAAAAATACAATTTTATGGAGATTATTTGACAGAATTCGATTTGGACAACGACTCTCATCACTTCTTTCTAAATATACAATATTATGGAGATTTTATGACTGAATTCGATATAGACTACATATTTCATCACAATTCCATAATTTTAGCCCGTTTGGTCCCATAGAGCCTGAAAAAACAGCTTCCAAAGTTCGAACCCAAGTCTGAAATAAACGTCCATAAAAATCATGATTTTTGTAAAAATACAATTTTATGGAGATTATTTGACAGAATTCGATTTGGACAACGACTCTCATCACTATTCCAAAATTTCAGCCCGTTGAGTCCAATGGGGCCTGAAAAAACTGCTTCCAAAGTTCGAACCCAAGTCTGAATATAGCGTCCATAAAAATCATGATTTTTCTAAATATACAATATTATGGAGATTTTATGACTGAATTCGATATAGACTACATATTTCATCACAATTCCAAAATTTTACCCCGTTTGGTCCCATAGAGCCTGAAAAAACTGCTTCCAAAGTTCGATCCCAAGTCTGAAATTAGCGTCCACAAAAATATTGATTTTTGTAAAAATACAATTTTATGGAGATTATTTGACAGAATTCGATTTGGACATCGACTCTCATCACTATTCCAAAATTTCAGCCCGTTGAGGTCCAATGGGGCCTGAAAAAACTGCTTCCAAAGTTCGAACCCAAGTCTCAAATTAGCTTCCATAAAAATCATGATTTTTCTAAATATACAATATTATGGAGATTTTATGACTTAATTCGATAAAGACTACATATTTCATCACAATTCCAAAATTTTACCCCGTTTGGTCCCATAGAGCCTGAAAAACCTGCTTCCAAAGTTCGATCCCAAGTCTGAAATTAGCGTCCACAAAAATATTGATTTTTGTAAAAATACAATTTTATGGAGATTATTTGACAGAATTCGATTTGGACAACGACTCTCACCACTTTTTTCTAAATATACAATATTATGGAGATTTTATGACTGAATTCGATAAAGACTACATATTTCATCACAATTCCAAAATTTTAGCCCGTTTGGTCCCATAGAGCCTGAAAAAACTGCTTCCAAAGTTCGAACCCAAGTCTGAAATTAGCGTCCATAAAAATCATGATTTTTCTAAAGATACACCTTAACTGAGATTTTGTGACTGAATTCGATATGGAGTACAAATTTCATCATTATCCCGAAATTTAAGCCCGTTTGGTCTCATAGAGCCTGAAAAAACTGCTTCCAAAGTTCGTACCCAAGTCTGAAATTAGCTTCCACAAAAATATTGATTTTTGTAAAAATACAATTTTATGGAGATTATTTGACAGAATTCGATTTGGACAACGACTCTCATCACTATTCCAAAATTTCAGCCCGTTGAGTCCAATGGGGCCTGAAAAAACTGCTTCCAAAGTTCGAACCCAAGTCTGAAATTAACGTCCACAAAAATATTGATTTTTGTAAAAATTCAATTTTATGGAGATTTAATTTAAGCCCGTTTGGTCTCATAGAGCCAGAAAAAACTGCTTCCAAAGTTCGAACCCAAGTCTGAAATTAGCGTCCATAAAAATCATGATTTTTCTAAAGGTACACCTTTACTGAGATTTTGTGACTGAATTCGATACGGAGTACAAATTTCATCATAATCCCGAAATTTAAGCCCGTTTGGTCTCATAGAGCCTGAAAAAACTGCTTCCAAAGTTCGAACCCAAGTCTGAAATTAGCTTTCACAAAAATATTGATTTTTGTAAAAATACAATTTTATGGAGATTATGTGACAGAATTCGATTTGGACAACGACTCTCATCACTATTCCAAAATTTCAGCCCGTTGAGTCCAATGGGGCCTGAAAAAACTGCTTCCAAAGTTCGAACCCAAGTCTGAATATAGCGTCCATAAAAATCATGATTTTTCTAAATATACAATATTATGGAGATTTTATGACTGAATTCGATATAAACTACATATTTCATCACAATTCCAAAATTTTACCCCGTTTGGTCCCATAGAGCCTGAAAAAACTGCTTCCAAAGTTCGATCCCAAGTCTGAAATTAGCGTCCACAAAAATATTGATTTTTGTAAAAATACAATTTTATGGAGATTATGTGACAGAATTCGATTTGGACAACGACTCTCATCACTATTCCAAAATTTCAGCCCGTTGAGTCCAATGGGGCCTGAAAAAACTGCTTCCAAAGTTCGAACACAAGTCTGAAATTAGCGTCCATATAAATCATGATTTTTCTAAAAATACAATTTTATGGAGATTATTTGACAGAATTCGATATGGACTACAAATTTCATCACTATTCTTAAATTTCAGCCCGTTTGGTCCCATAGGGCCTGAAAAAATTGCTTCCAAAGTTCGAACACAAGTCTGAAATTAGCGTCCATAAAAATCATGATTTTTCTAAACATACAACTTTGTGGAGATTTTTTGACTGAAATCAATTTGGACAACGACTTTCATCACTATTCCACAATTTAAGCCCGTTTGGTCCCATAGAGCCTGAAAAAACTGCTTCCAAAGTTCGAACCCAAGTCTGAAATTAGCGTCCATAAAGGTCATCATTTTTCTAAAGATAACCATTTCTGAGATTTTGTGACTGAATTCGATATGGAGAACAAATTTCATCACTACCCTGAAATTTAAGCCCGTTTGGTCTCATAGAGCCTGAAAAAACTGCTTCCAAAGTTCGAACCCAAGTCTGAAATTATCGTCCACAAAAATATTGATTTTTGTAAAAATACAATTTTATGGAGATTATTTGACAGAATTCGATTTGGACAACGACTCTCATCACTTTTTTTAAATATACAATATTATGAAGATTTTATGACTGAATTCGATAAAGACTACATATTTCATCACAATTCCAAAATTTTAGCCCGTTTGGTCCCATAGAGCCTGAAAAAACAGCTTCCAAAGTTCGAACCCAAGTCTGAAATTAACGTCCATAAAAATCATGATTTTTCTGAAAATACAATCTTATGGAGATTATTTGACAGAATTCGATATGGACTAAAAATTTCATCATAATTCCAAAGTTTTAGCCTGTTTGGTCTCATAGAAGCTGAAAAAACTGCTTCCGAAGTTCGAACCCAAGTCTGAAATTAGCGTCCATAAAAATCATGATTTATCTAAAAATACAATTTTACGGAGATTTTGTGACTGAATTCGATACGGAGTACAATTTTCATCACTATTCTTAAATTTCAGCCCGTTTGGTCCCATAGGGCCTGAAAAAATTGCTTCCAAAGTTCGAACCCAAGTCTGAAATTAACGTCCATAAAAATCATGATTTTTCTTAAAATACAATTTTATGGAGATTATTTGACTGAATTCGATAAAGACTACATATTTTATCACAATTCCAAAATTTTAGCCCGTTTGGTCCCATAGAGCCTGAAAAAACAGCTTCCAAAGTTCGAACCCAAGTCTGAAATCAGCGTCCATAAAAATCATGATTTTTCTAAATAAACAATATAATGGAGATTTCATGACTTTATTCGATATAGACTACTTATTTCATCACAATTCCAAAATTTTAGCCCGTATGGTCCCATAGAAGCTGAAAAAACTGCATCCAAAGTTGGAACCCAAGTCTGAAATTAGCGTCCATAAAAATCATGATTTTTCTAAAAATACAATTTTACGGAGATTTTTTGACTGAAATCAATTTGGATAACGACTTTCATCACTATTCCAAAATTTCAGCCCGTATGGTCCCATAGAGGCTGAAAAAACTGCATCCAAAGTTCGAACCCAAGTCTGAAATTAGCGTCCACAAAAATATTGATTTTTGTAAAAATACAATTTTATGGAGATTATTTGACAGAATTCGATTTGGACAACGACTCTCATCACTTCTTTCTAAATATACAATATTATGGAGATTTTATGACTGAATTCGATATAGACTACATATTTCATCACAATTCCATAATTTTAGCCCGTTTGGTCCCATAGAGCCTGAAAAAACAGCTTCCAAAGTTCGAACCCAAGTCTGAAATAAACGTCCATAAAAATCATGATTTTTGTAAAAATACAATTTTATGGAGATTATTTGACAGAATTCGATTTGGACAACGACTCTCATCACTATTCCAAAATTTCAGCCCGTTGAGTCCAATGGGGCCTGAAAAAACTGCTTCCAAAGTTCGAACCCAAGTCTGAAATTAGCGTCCATAAAAATCATGATTTTTCTAAATATACAATATTATGAAGATTTTATGACTGAATTCGATATAGACTACATATTTCATCACAATTCCGAAATTTCAGCCCGTATGGTCCCATAGAGGCTGAAAAACAGCTTCCAAAGTTCGAACCCAAGTCTGAAATTAGCGTCCATAAAAATCATGATTTTTCTAAATATACAATTTTATAGAGATTTTATGACTGAATTCGATATAGACTACATATTTCATCACAATTCCAAAATTTTAGCCCGTTCGGTCCCATAAAGCCTGAAAAAATTGCATCCAAAGTTCGAACCCAAGTCTGAAATTAGCGTCCATAAAAATTATGATTTTTCTTAAAATACAATTTTATGGAGATTATTTGAGAGAATTCGATTTGGACAACGACTCTCATCACTATTCCAAAATTTCAGCCCGTTTGGTCCCATAGAGCCTAAAAAAACTGCTTCCAAAGTTCGAACCCAAATCTGAAATTAGCGTCCATAAAAATCATGATTTTTCTAAAAATACAACTTTACTGAGATTTTGTGACTGAATTCGATATGGAGAACAAATTTCATCACTACCCTGAAATTTAAGCCCGTTTGGTCTCATAGAGCCTGAAAAAACTGCTTCCAAAGTTCGAACCCAAGTCTGAAATTATCGTCCACAAAAATATTGATTTTTGTAAAAATACAATTTGATGGAGATTATTTGACAGAATTCGATTTGGACAACGACTCTCATCACTTTTTTTTAAATATACAATATTATGGAGATTTTATGACTGAATTCGATATAGACTACATATTTCATCACAATTCCAAAATTTTAGCCCGTTTGGTCCCATAGAGCCTGAAAAAACAGCTTCCAAAGTTCGAACCCAAGTCTGAAATTAACGTCCATAAAAATCATGATTTTTCTGAAAATACAATCTTATGGAAATTATTTGACAGAATTCGATATGGACTAAAAATTTCATCATAATTCCAAAGTTTTAGCCTGTTTGGTCTCATAGAAGCTGAAAAAACTGCTTCCAAAGTTCGAACCCAAGTCTGAAATTAGCGTCCATAAAAATCATGATTTATCTAAAAATACAATTTTACGGAGATTTTGTGACTGAATTCGATACGGAGTACAATTTTCATCACTATTCTTAAATTTCAGCCCGTTTGGTCCCATAGGGCCTGAAAAAATTGCTTCCAAAGTTCGAACCCAAGTCTGAAATTAACGTCCATAAAAATCATGATTTTTCTTAAAATACAATTTTATGGAGATTATTTGACTGAATTCGATAAAGACTACATATTTTATCACAATTCCAAAATTTTAGCCCGTTTGGTCCCATAGAGCCTGAAAAAACAGCTTCCAAAGTTCGAACCCAAGTCTGAAATCAGCGTCCATAAAAATCATGATTTTTCTAAATAAACAATATAATGGAGATTTCATGACTTTATTCGATATAGACTACTTATTTCATCACAATTCCAAAATTTTAGCCCGATTGGTCCCATAGAGCCTGAAAAAACAGCTTCCAAAGTTCGAACCCAAGTCTGAAATTAGCGTCCACAAAAATATTGATTTTTCTTAAAATACAATTTAATGGAGATTATTTGACAGAATTCGATATGGAGTACAAATTTCATCACTATTCTAAAATTTCTGCCCGTATGGTCCCATAGAAGCTGAAAAAACTGCATCCAAAGTTGGAACCCAAGTCTGAAATTAGCGTCCATAAAAATCATGATTTTTCTAAAAATACAATTTTACGGAGATTTTTTGACTGAAATCAATTTGGACAACGACTTTCATCACTATTCCAAAATTTCAGCCCGTATGGTCCCATAGAGGCTGAAAAAACTGCATCCAAAGTTCGAACCCAAGTCTGAAATTAGCGTCCACAAAAATATTGATTTTTGTAAAAATACAATTTTATGGTGATTATTTGACAGAATTCGATTTGGACAACGACTCTCATCACTATTCCAAAATTTCAGCCCGTTGAGTCCAATGGGGCCTGAAAAAACTGCTTCCAAAGTTCGAACCCAAGTCTGAAATTAGCGTCCATAAAAATCATGATTTTTCTAAATATACAATATTATGAAGATTTTATGACTGAATTCGATATAGACTACATATTTCATCACAATTCCAAAATTTTAGCCCGTTTGGTCCCATAGAGCCTGAAAAAACTGCTTCCAAAGTTCGAACCCAAGTCTGAAATAAGTATCCATAAAAATCATGATTTTCTAAAAATACAACTTTATGGAGATTTTGTGACAGAATTCGATATGGACTACATATTTCAACTTTATGGAGATTTTGTGACAGAATTCGATATGGACTACATATTTCATCACAATTCCGAAATTTCAGCCCGTATGGTCCCATAGAGGCTGAAAAAACTGCACCCATAGATCGAACCGAAGTCTGAAATTAGCGTCCATAAAAATCATGATTTTTCTAAATATACAATATTATGGAGATTTTATGACTGAATTCGATATAGACTACATATTTCATCACAATTCCAAAATTTTAGCCCGTTTGGTCCCATAGAGCCTGAAATAACTGCTTCCAAAGTTTGAACCCAAGTCTGAAATTAGCGTCCACAAAAATATTGATTTTTGTAAAAATACAATTTTATGGAGATTATTTGACAGAATTCGATTTGGACAACGACTCTCATCACTATTCCAAAATTTCAGCCCGTTGAGTCCAATGGGGCCTGAAAAAACTGCTTCCAAAGTTCGAACACAAGTCTGAAATTAGCGTCCATATAAATCATGATTTTTCTCAAAATACAATTTTATGGAGATTATTTGACAGAATTCGATATGGACTACATATTTCATCACAATTCCGAAATTTCAGCCCGTATGGTCCCATAGAGGCTGAAAAACAGCTTCCAAAGTTCGAACCCAAGTCTGAAATTAGCGTCCATAAAAATCATGATTTTTCTAAAAATACAATTTTACGGAGATTTTGTGACTGAATTTTATATGGAGAACAAATTTCATCACTATTCTAAAATTTCAGCCCGTTTGGTCCCATAGGGCCTGAAAAAATTGCTTCCAAAGTTCGAACACAAGTCTGAAATTAGCGTCCATAAAAATCATGATTTTTCTAAACATACAACTTTATGGAGATTTTTTGACTGAAATTAATTTGGACAACGACTTTCATCACTATTCCGAAATTTCAGCCCGCATGGTCCCACAGAGGCTGAAAAAACTGCATCCAAAGTTCGAACCCAAGTCTGAAATTAGCGTCCATAAAAATTATGATTTTTCTAAAAATACAATTTTATGGAGATTATTTGAAAGAATTCGATTTGGACAACGACTCTCATAACTATTCCAAAATTTCAGCCCGTTTAGTTCAATGGGGCCTGAAAAAACTACTTCCAAAGTTCGAACCCAAGTCTGAAATTAGCCTCCATAAAAATCATGATTTTTCTAAAAATACACCTTTATGGAGATTATTTGACAGAATTCGATATGGACTACATATTTCATGACAATTCCAAAATTTCAGCCCGTTTGGTAGCATAGGGCCTGAAAAAACTGCATCCAAAGTTCGAACCCAAGTCTGAAATTAGCGTCCATAAAAATCATGATTTTTCTAAAATTACAATTTTATGGAGATTATTTGAGAGAATTCGATTTGGACAACGACTCTCATCACTATTCCAAAATTTCAGCCCGTTTAGTCCAATGGGGCCTGAAACAACTGCTTCCAAAGTTCGAACCCAAGTCTGAAATTAGCGTCCATAAAAATCATGATTTTTCTAAAAATACAACTTAATGGAGATTTTGTGACAGAATTCGATATGGACTACATATTTCAACTTTATGGAGATTTTGTGACAGAATTCGATATGGACTACATATTTCATCACAATTCCGAAATTTCAGCCCGTATGGTCCCATAGAGGCTGAAAAAACTGCTTCCAAAGTTCGAACCCAAGTCTGAAATTAGCGTCTACAAAAATATTGATTTTTGTAAAAATACAATTTTATGGAGATTATTTGACAGAATTCGATTTGGACAACGACTCTCATCACTATTCCAAAATTTCAGCCCGTTTAGTCCAATGGGGCCTGAAAAAACTGCTTCCAAAGTTCGAACTCAAGTCTGAAATTAGCGTCCATAAGAATCATGATTTTTCTAAAAATACAACTTTATGGAGATTTTGTGACAGAATTCGATATGGACTACATATTTCAACTTTATGGAGATTTTGTGACAGAATTCGATATGGACTACATATTTCATCACAATTCCGAAATTTCAGCCCGTATGGTCCCATAGAGGCTGAAAAAACAGCTTCCAAAGTTCGAACCCAAGTCTGAAATTAACGTCCATAAAAATCATGATTTTTCTCAAAATACAATTTTATGGAGATTATTTGACAGAATTCGATATGGAGTACAAATTTCATCACTATTCTAAAATTTCAGCCCGTTTGGTCCCATAGGGCCTGAAAAAATTGCTTCCAAAGTTCGAACCCAAGTCTGAAATTAGGGTCCACAATAATATTGATTTTTGTAAAAATACAATTTTACGGAGATTATTTGACAGAATTCGATTTGGACAACGACTCTCATCACTATTCCAAAATTTCAGCCCGTTGAGTCCAATGGGGCCTGAAAAAACTGCTTCCAAAGTTCGAACACAAGTCTGAAATTAGCGTCCATATAAATCATGATTTTTCTAAAAATACAATTTTATGGAGATTATTTGACAGAATTCGATATGGAGTACAAATTTCATCACTATTCTAAAATTTCAGCCCGTTTGGTCCCATAGGGCCTGAAAAAATTGCTTCCAAAGTTCGAACCCAAGTCTGAAATTAGGGTCCACAATAATATTGATTTTTGTAAAAATACAATTTTACGGAGATTATTTGACAGAATTCGATTTGGACAACGACTCTCATCACTATTCCAAAATTTCAGCCCGTTGAGTCCAATGGGGCCTGAAAAAACTGCTTCCAAAGTTCGAACACAAGTCTGAAATTAGCGTCCATATAAATCATGATTTTTCTAAAAATACAATTTTATGGAGATTATTTGACAGAATTCGATATGGACTACAAATTTCATCATAATTCCAAAATTTTTGCCTGTTTGAACCCATAAAGCCTGAAAAAACTGCTTCCAAATTCCGCACCCAAGTCTGAAATTAGCGTCCATAAAAATGATAGAAAGTGGAATCAATATCAATTCCGCAGTAATGTTGCATTTTTGAATAATGTTCAATTTTACGGGCACAAATGACTTGTGTTCGAACTTCAGATGCCATTTTCTCAGACTCTTTGTTGCAGAACCTATTGAGATTTTTCACACGCACTATGAATTATAGTCCGAAAAGGAATCAATAACCAAATCTCCGTATAGAAGCATTTTTGAAAAAATGTTTAGTTTTAATGTTCAATTTTTCAGAAGGCTTTATGATGCCGAACGGACTGAAAATTTGCAAACGTACTATGAATTATGTTAGGAAGTAGATTCAATAACAATACATCAGTAGTGTTGCATTTTTGGAAAAAAATCCGTGTTACGGGCACAAATGACTCGGGTTCGTTATTTGGATGACATTTTCTGTATTAAAGGTCACAGATTTGAAATAATAACAGAACTTGAAAATGAACTTAAAAATTAAAAGTTTTGTTAGTACTTCAAGTTAAGTTAGTACTTACATACCTAACAACTTAAATATAAATCATAAATATGTTACGTAATATCTTTTTAATATTGCAAACAAGTAATTATACAATTTGTCCAAATAAATGTCACCATCGATCGCAGTGATAACTTTCTTCAGGCCTAGTAGGAAAAAGGAAGTATCCAACTGATAGGCAGATGAATACACCAAATAGTCGAGTTAAAACGGACGACGCTCAGTCAATAATACAATTTTTTTAACTTTAATAATATATGAAGTGATAATATTTATAAAAACAAAATGAGTGCCCTAATAATAACAAAGTCTAAACATCCGAGTGGAGTATAAGGAGAATATTATATGAAGCGAATGTAAATGTTAGAAGAAGTCGGGGACGCCCGAGACAGACATGGCACGATCAAGCGAACCATACATTGGTATCGGGCCATGTTAAGGGTCAGAATAACAGCAGGGTTATGCATGAATGTGAAGGAGCTAGCAGTATGTGCCAAGACCAGTTGTTTGGCGGTCCATCTTGTTTGCTTAATTATTAAGAGGTCGTGATGGTTAGTTCGTTAGGTCATAGGTTTTTATTCAGAGAATCTCCACAAAACGTAAGTGCTTTGATCACAAAGTCTCAGTGGCCAACAAGCATCAGACACACCACATTCCTTTCAATATTCAGTGGCCAAGAGATATAACACATAACATAATTAAACACCTTATCATCACCTTCGTAAAAACTATGACTTATAAACTATTGATGAGTCATAGTAAAATTAAAATTTTAATACACGTTGACTGACGAGGTCTGTAGTAGGTATATTTGATGCACGTTCTAGAGTGATGGATACTTTCAGTATCACCCTGCTGATAAACCTGACAACCATTCAAAATCGAAGAGTTATTATAGAAACACAAAACTAGAGGGCTAGAGGCAGAGAATGGAACGCCATATAACAGCGTATTTGCAGACACGCATTGAATCATATTCATGCATCGTAGGTATCTGTCATTCCATAACCAACAAGTCTGAACCATCATCGCAAATACATAGGTGCCTAAGAATGAGCATTATTCCAAAGCTATTAAAAGTGGATAATCAACTCACTTAGAACCACATAGTTACGGTCAGGGGTAGGCAGAGAGGATATACCGCCACACAACTCTGCTTTACCGACTGCTACCTACCGCCCAGAGTCAGTGAGACTATGGGACTATCCCGATTGGGGTATGTTGTCAGGATCAAGCTAACGGGGAGGGAAATAATATGGGGTAGAAGAAGGGGGGGATTTCCAGGCCATTCAGATCTGGTTATCAAACACGGCTAAAGTCATTTCAAGCAACGTTTTGATTCTGAATGGTGGTCTTCCACCAGGGCGTTACAAAGAGTATGTAGGTGTATTTTGCCAATCTCTTATTTTCAATAACACGGGATTTGATCACGCAACCTCTGGAATTACATATAAGCCGTTTTAACAGGTTTCCTAAACGCACCCCTTAAAAATAGTTTGTTGCTTTTTAATGGGTATTATTCCTCCAGCAAATTTAACGTTCATTTGAATTACATTTAACTAAATTGACGGGATTACCTCCGATTAAGGAATGTATGAGTCATTTTGCATTGTGTAGCTTTAGTTTTACCAGAAAGGCTAATTAAAAAGCAGTAAAATTAGAAAATTGTGGTTTTTGTAAATAAAGACTACAATAATCCCTTTTGTCCTAAGTAGGCCCGCTTGCTGAATTCTAAGAAAAACCAAAGGTAATAACAATTTTTGCCAATAAATGAATCAACTTGGCTGTTAACAAAATCACCGGAATAATGGTTATTATTGTTTTAATGTTCTAAGTAATAATAATATTTATTTTTTTGGTAAACTTATGTTTAAGACAAGATTTTTTATGCATAGCACAAAGGGTAACAATTATTTTACAAGCAATGATTATTCGCCTGAAACACTCATCCACATTGAAAAATCTCCTGATAAAAGATACATGACGCCAACGGGACTCGAACCCGTGTCCCTTCGATTTCCGGTGGACAGCTCTGACCACTGAGCTATGGCGGCTTATCTCTTATCCGCGAAATAATTCAATATATACTAGTGTTTCATTCAACAATAACTGCTTGTTACATTTTTTCACCTGAAAACAACCAACTTTATATGAGAAAGGCATTATAAGTGCTAACTCTCTCACTAGATGGCGTCGAGACAAATTGTCTACATTTTTAGGTGAAATACTAGAACTTGTCAAATATTAATTATTATTTTTTTTTGGTAAACTAATGTTTAAGACAAGATTTTTTATGCATATAAAAATGTGACATGCAGTAATTGTTGAATGAAACACTAGTATATATTGAATTATTTCGCGGATAAGAGATAAGCCGCCATAGCTCAGTGGTCAGAGCTGTCGACCGGAAATCGAAGGGACACGGGTTCGAGTCCCGTTGGCGTCATGTATCTTTTATCAGGAGGTTTTTCAATGTGGATGAGTGTTTCAGGCTAATAATTATTGCTTGTAAAATAAATAATAATTATTGTAATAATTATTGCTTGTTATTAAACATAACTTGATTGACTGCCGTAATGTAGTACCATATTATGAATACGAACCAAATTCATTTTTAGAAAACGAATTTTATAAAATATATTATGATAAAACTATACTAACAGACCGAGCGATTAGTCATAATAGACCCGATATAGTTTTACATGACAAAATTAAAAAAATAACTTATATCATTGATGTTGCTATTCCAAATTCCTGTAATATTCAAAAATCTGTTAGTGAAAAAATAAGAAAATACACAGATTTAGGAAATGAAATAAAAAGAATTTGGCATTCTCAGACTATAAAAATATTACCATTCGTTATTTCGGCTACTGGCATTATACCTAGCTCTCTAATTAAAAATTTAGGCGTATTAGATCTATCAAAAAATTTATATATAAAGATGCAAAAATCGGTCATTTTGAATACATGTAGAATAACAAAAGATTTTTTAAATGTTTATGTTGAGGGATCAGTAGGATTTATAGGCCCTGTTAGAAGTTCTACCGAGCCGAACCCTCTGATATGAAAATATCTGGAGACGGTGAATTTTTTTTTCCCATTTGATATCTGGTGATTTGACGTGTTGTTGTTCTTGTATTGTTTTGTATTTATTTTACTTATATAATGCACTTACATTTGATTGACTAGCTGATCATTTGTGGAAAAGTGAGTGGAAGGGTTAAGTTTTTCCTTTGGGGAAGACTTAACCCGGACAACTAAATCGGAAGTTTAAAAAAAAAATATAATGTTGTGAAAACTGGCCTCTATTTATTTGTATTTAAAAATATGAATTTTATCTTAGTACTGAGGTGTACTACTAAATCTTAATATTTAAAAGTTCCGACAATAGAGTTATTGATAGTAGAAGAAATGGGGGATGGAATACTTAACACAATATCTCTACACCGGAATTAGACACGGAGTTGAATTAAAGTCTATGAAATGTAGTTTGTTTAACAGTAACATTGTGGTATACAGTATTGTTTAACAGTAACATTGTGGTATACAGTATTGTTTAACAGTAACATTGTGGTATACAGTATTGTTTAACAGTAACATTGTGGTATACAGTATTGTTTAACAGTAACATTGTGGTATACAGTATTGTTTAACAGTAACATTGTGGTATACAGTATTGTTTAACAGTGACATTGTGGTATACAGTATTGTTTAACAGTAACATTGTGGTATACAGTATTGTTTAACAGTAACATTGTGGTATACAGTATTGAATGGTGGAAGAAGTCAGAGACGACCGAGAAAGACATTAGCAATAGCGAAACTAGTTATAGATAAAGAATTACGTTCCAACATTAGAAGAATACTTTGCGTCTAACAGAACTCATTCATTTATTACTAACTATACGTTAATGATTACTATTTTATTTATTGCATTCTCTTGAAGTACACATTATTATTTATTAAAGTTTGACGCAAGGGGAGGGGTGGGTAGGCAAAGAGGACAAACTAGTCGCTCTTGGCACACACTCATTGCTTTATTCACATTCGTACATCGCCTCATAGATACTTTAAGTTTTTGGCACAACATACAAAATATAAATTAGGAAATGTTATACATTCTGCAATGTTGTAATATTATCTGCATTAATAAAATAAATATCTCAATGAAGATGAAGATATTTCTAACAAATCTAATCGAAACATGAAACAGAAAAAGGACACAGAAAATAAAAAAAAGATAACTGTCACTAGTCAGATAACTAGGAATCGAACCCAGAATTTCTGTCTTACAGCGCCTTTAGCCACTCAACCATTGGGACCTAATTATTAAACGTAATATTTTTCGATCTCATATTTCAAATTCCGAATTAAAAATATTATCTATCAACTATTTTTTCACATATTTTTGGCAGTTAACTTTTAAATGATAACAAAGTTCGAATGAATTGATTTGTATTTATATGATATGTTCTGTCGCGGTTTTGATTTTTTAGTAGCTACCTATTATTACTTGATTTGTATGTCAAATTGTAATGAAAATAATTAGTTTAATACAATTCTCAACAACTCGAGTAGAGTCGCTATACTAGAGCCGCGCCATAAAACGTTGAATGTGTATCAAACAATGTATGAATGTGGATGAAGCAATTAGCGTGTGCCAATACATAGTTATGTGTCTGTCTATCCTCTCGCCTACCCCTCGGGAACACGGTGTGGTTGTAAAATTGTTTAATTCAATCACTCATATAGTGAATTTATCCGATTTACTGAAGAAGGATTGCCTTTCCTCTTTGTCTGTCAAAGTTGTTACAAAAAGTTTAATAATATTTTTTTTTTTAACGAGAAGGTATTCAAGTTATTTTAAAAGGTATTTTAATAAAAATATTATCCGGGCGCCTTTTGACACCGAGCCTCCCGCCCCTAACTGTCCTTTCAGAGGAAGGGGTGAAGTGAAGGGTATAAATAGTGCGTTTTTAAAGAATTATGGTTAATATCGATCGTAACGCGCTCGAGTCAATATCAAATATCAATTTTCTAAGGACAATTTACAGTTAAAGTTAAAGTGTTTTTTTGAGTGCTTTTTTAAGTGTTGTGGAAAGTGTCATCATAACAATGGAGTCAGCAAAAAGAATTAGCGGCGACCTTCCAGCATCCCCCGCGAGAGAGGCAGAAAGAGAACAGTCCACGATCGAGGCACACCGGCAGTTTGCCAAAAGCGGAGCCACCTTGCAATATGTTCAACTTCCCATCTGTTACAGTACCAAGGACCCATTGAGATTTTACCTGCTAACGAGGTTTTCTCAGAAAACGGCAAAGCTGTCGAAGTTATATTTAGCTACTCCTTATCTGGACAATATGTACCACGAACAGGAAAAGCTCAAGGCCGAAGCATCACATGCAGCTGAAGCGGGTGATATAGCTGAATCCTCCGATGCAGGGGAGACTGATTCCGCTCAAGCTACTGTTGACGTCAAGGTTGACGATGGTGATAATGTGGAAGACGTCGATGATGAAGAAATTAAATGGAAAACAGTAAGGAAGAGAAAAAGAAAACCTTCTCTGGCAAGACGTTCCTGTAAACGAGTGAAAGCAGCTCCCACTTTTGAGATGTGCGATGACGGCACGATCGTGGTGAGGCATGGTGGGATGGAGAGCCATCTGCCCTACCAGCCTAATATGATTCGGGAGATGGGCTCGGGGCCGCGGAGCCCCACGGAGCAGGCCAGGAGGGACCGCCTTAATGCTGCTTGCCGTATGAGCCGGGCCCGCGCCATGATGGGGGCAACCAGGCCCTATACATTTAGGAAGAGGGCCCCTAAAAAGTCACCTGAAAAAATCTCGACACCCGATTTAAAAGAAAATATTTTATGATAATTTTTACCTTTTTATGTTTCTAAATATGATTATTAGGTCTATTAAATTATTTTTCAAAATCTGATACTAAAGTAAACTAAGAAAATCTGGATTTAAAATCCCTATTGCATATTTCAATTGCATACTACTTCATTCCCATAAGTATATAATAATTATGTATTTCGTTATTTATATTATTAATTTAGGTTTCAACCAATTTATAAGCTTTTAATGTAATATTAACTGTAAAAACGTTTTAATGTTGAATATTTTTATTTGGAGTATAATAAATATTGCTAAAATGTATTTTATCCTGTCGATATGTATTTTTCATTTATTTAACGCCCACAGGGCTTTTACATGACAGATACTTTGAAACATAAAAAATAAGAATAAAATTACATTTGATAAAAGCTATGCAACAAGTCATACAAACACAAGAAAAAAAAAATGGGTGTGTCAAGCCTACGCAAGACAGAAGTGAAACTTCTAGTATTCTTCTCTCTCTCTCTTTTCATTTCATTCTCTCTTTTTTTCTGTCTATTGACATATTTATAAGTAGCATGTGATAAAAAAAATTAAAAGTTATAAAAAAAGAAAAAAAAAATTAGTTAAAGCGGGGATCGAACCTCGGTTCTTCACGACCACAGTCGTGCGCTCTGCCTGTAGACAGCGAAGATGAGTTAGGAGAGTGAGTTAAACTAGGTATATAATATTTACACCTTGCTAATGTTTTCAGTATTATTAGGGCTTTTTTATACTAATTTTCATATATTTATTGGCAGGTAGAGTAGAAATTAATATTGTTTAGCGTTTGCCAACGACCATACCATGTTGAACACACCGGTTCTCGTCCGATCACCGAAGTTAAGCAACATTGGGCGCGGTCAGTACTTGGATGGGTGACCGCTTGGGAACACCGCGTGCCGTTGGCCTATTTTTTATTTTAATTTCATGTTTTTTTTATTTTTTTATCATTACTATAATTAATAATATCATAAAATTCTTTAACTTTTCAAGTATGCTACAGGCCTAAAATATTACTTAGTGGATTGATATTATGGTCAACCATTGAAAAAAAAAAAAATGGGTGTGTCAAGCCTACGCAAGACAGAAGTGAAACTTCTAGTATTCTTCTCTCTCTCTCTTTTCATTTCATTCTCTCTTTTTTTCTGTCTATTGACATATTTATAAGTAGCATGTGATAAAAAAAATTAAAAGTTATAAAAAAAGAAAAAAAAAATTAGTTAAAGCGGGGATCGAACCTCGGTTCTTCACGACCACAGTCGTGCGCTCTGCCTGTAGACAGCGAAGATGAGTTAGGAGAGTGAGTTAAACTAGGTATATAATATTTACACCTTGCTAATGTTTTCAGTATTATTAGGGCTTTTTTATACTAATTTTCATATATTTATTGGCAGGTAGAGTAGAAATTAATATTGTTTAGCGTTTGCCAACGACCATACCATGTTGAACACACCGGTTCTCGTCCGATCACCGAAGTTAAGCAACATTGGGCGCGGTCAGTACTTGGATGGGTGACCGCTTGGGAACACCGCGTGCCGTTGGCCTATTTTTTATTTTAATTTCATGTTTTTTTTATTTTTTTATCATTACTATAATTAATAATATCATAAAATTCTTTAACTTTTCAAGTATGCTACAGGCCTAAAATATTACTTAGTGGATTGATATTATGGTCAACCATTGAAAAAAAAAATTCCTACAAACTTATTAATGTAATTACGATCTTTTTCAAGCGCGTATGTAATGATTATTTTTATCAACCTCGCACACACCTTGCTAATTTTTTCAATATTATTAGGGCTTTTTTATACTAATTTTCATATATTTATTGGCAGGTAGAATAGAAATTAATATTGTTTAACTTTTGCCAACGACCATACCATTTTGAACACACCGGTTCTCGTCCGATCACCGAAGTTAAGCAACATTGGGCGCGGTCAGTACTTGGATGGGTGACCGCTTGGGAACACCGCGTGCCGTTGGCCCATTTTTTATTTTAATTTTATGTTTTTTTTCATTTTTTTATCGTTAACATCATAAAAAATTTTATATCATTCTTTAACTTTTCAATTATGCTACAGGCCTAAAATATTACTTAGTGGATTGATATTATGGTCAACCATTAAAAAAAAAAAATTCCTTAAAAACAAAAAAATAATATTCCATGGCCGAGAATCGAACTCGGATCAACTGCTTCGAAAGCAACTATGCTGACCATTACACCACCAACGCCAGTTGTCGAGATGAGCTAAGAAGCATTTATATTTTACTTCAAAACTTTTACTACATCAAATGAACTTTAATCGGTCCCGCATTTTCGTTTCGGTCATGAGTTGGTTTTACTCCTCGAAATTGCATGACGCGCGTAAAGAAGTTTCACTTCAAAAAATTCCTACAAACTTATTAATGTAATTACGATCTTTTTCAAGCGCGTATGTAATGATTATTTTTATCAACCTCGCACACACCTTGCTAATTTTTTCAATATTATTAGGGCTTTTTTATACTAATTTTCATATATTTATTGGCAGGTAGAATAGAAATTAATATTGTTTAACTTTTGCCAACGACCATACCATTTTGAACACACCGGTTCTCGTCCGATCACCGAAGTTAAGCAACATTGGGCGCGGTCAGTACTTGGATGGGTGACCGCTTGGGAACACCGCGTGCCGTTGGCCCATTTTTTATTTTAATTTTATGTTTTTTTTCATTTTTTTATCGTTAACATCATAAAAAATTTTATATCATTCTTTAACTTTTCAATTATGCTACAGGCCTAAAATATTACTTAGTGGATTGATATTATGGTCAACCATTAAAAAAAAAAAATTCCTTAAAAACAAAAAAATAATATTCCATGGCCGAGAATCGAACTCGGATCAACTGCTTCGAAAGCAACTATGCTGACCATTACACCACCAACGCCAGTTGTCGAGATGAGCTAAGAAGCATTTATATTTTACTTCAAAACTTTTACTACATCAAATGAACTTTAATCGGTCCCGCATTTTCGTTTCGGTCATGAGTTGGTTTTACTCCTCGAAATTGCATGACGCGCGTAAAGAAGTTTCACTTCAATAATGATTCTCCATAAAAAAGGAGTGCACTGCCCGGGAATCGAACCCGGGTCGCAAGAATGGGAATCTTGCATGATGTGCTTCCGCATTCCTAAAATAATTGTGAAATTATAAATACATCCCGGCTGCCAAAAGTCCATATTGAAAAATTAACAATTTTATGATTTTTTTCAAGTCACTGCTTGTATTTAATAAAATGAATTCTTAAAAATATCACCTGAAATAATCAAAACACAAATTAAATAAAACAGTATCTCAGAAAATTGACCAAAAATAATTTCCGGTACCGGGAATCGAACCCGAGCCTCCTGGGTGAGAGCCAGGTATCCTAGCCACTAGACCATACTGGACTTGCGAAATTGTGCGAAAATACGTTATTTAACTTGTTTAATAATTACAACGAATTTTGTACACCATTTTTCTGAACGGTGAGCGGTGGTGGGGGTACCCGCTTTTTCGTTTCGATCTTGACTCGGTTTTACTACGTTCCCGAAAATTCATTACGCGGCTAAAGAAGTTTCACTTCAAAAACAGAAAATTACAGCTATTTGTAGGTTTACATGATGTGTTTAGGAGTATTGTTGAAATAAATGTTTTAAAAGATCCACAAAACTTGCCAAGTTGGTATTGAATATGTCAACATCACCCAAGTAATGATTTCCCATGGTGTGAAGTCGTTGTATCGGAGAGTGGGCAATGTAGTTACGCTTATGTGTGCTGCTGTAGAATATTGTATTTTGTCGTGTTGTTACTGTGGGTGTATGTATGTTTATAAGTTGCAGGAGTTCACAACAGTCGAATTTAGAGTTAAGTATTTTGAATAAGAACGTTAAATCGTTTATTTTACGTCTATCTTCTAATGTCTGTATGTTTAGAGTATTTAATAAGAAATTGTATTTTAAGTCTTCGACAGGGATATTTAATTTAAAATTTATAAAACGTAGAAATTTTTTTAGTATTCGCTCAATGTTGTTAATGTGAATTTTGTAAGATGGAGACTAAACTACTGAGTTATATTCAATTAGAGTTCTTACTAAAGATACGTATAATAGTTTAATGGCTTGTAAAGGATTATAGTTTTTAGTTGTTCTTAATAGTTGCCTAGTGTTTTCATACCTTTGTTCCCAATTTGATGGATACGTATTTCGTTATCTACTCGTATATAATTTATTTATGTTTCAACCAATTTATAAACTTTTAATGTAATATTAACTGTAAAAACGTTTCATGTTCAATATTTTCATTTGTAGTATTGTTAAAATGTATTTTATCTTGTTTATAATGATGTATTTATATGACTAATTTTATTCAATAAATTATGTGTACTTTTCTAAATGTTCTCCCTTTTTTCAATGTTTCAACCTTATTTGTATTGTTTAGATTAAAAAGAATTATTATATTTCAATGTTGTTCTTAGATTGATTCTTTCAAAAGCATTATTTTGCAAGATATCGCAGGTTTTAATATACCTCGGTTGTTTAGCAATTATTGACTATAAAAGTATCCTTCAATATTTAAATTTGAATTAGATTATCATAAATATATAAAGTATTTGTTTTATTTCTTGTTGAACACCAAAATGTCTTGTACCTAACCTATTGAACCTAGTTATTATGTAACTTTCGGGTCAGGAGCGTAGAATTGTCATTCGATTAGTTATGCGGTCACTGTTCTGAGATAATGTGTGGTGTCAAAGCTTTGCAAAGACGATTTCTCATATAATCTGTTTACCAACTTCCCCGGCGTTGCCTGGAATTGATGCAGACTCATTCGAAATCAGATGAATCCGAGAAATTTTCCTATTATTTTGAAGGACAAGTGTGTAAAATTTCGGAATAAAATTGTGTAGATTTTTACAAAAAGACCAGGAAACCCGCCACAACACTCGTCTTTATAAACACCGTTCATATAATATATATACACTGCATGAATTTCACCCAAGTTGTCGGTCTGGAAATTTAATTTATAGAGAAATGTTATGAGGGTTGAGTGATAAAATTCTCCTTACTGCTTTGGAGCTGCAGATTTAACAGCTGGATTGATCACTGGTGATATTTGTACGTAGCATGATCTGTACCTTTATTTATATTTTTAGTAACGTTTTGGATTGATTTTACTGAACGGCAAAACTCAATTTTGATTGTGAGCATCGAACCTTTTTATATGTAGTAAATATTTACTCGGATCGTTGTCAATTTCATTGTTTCGCACAGTGGCAGATTGTCGACCTTCGTAGAGGCGCAAAGTAAGCGCCCAAAAATATATTTTTACTTCTTACTAGCTTACGTGTACCCGGCTTTGTTGGGAGTTGTTCATAGGAGATATATAGATACATATTCATAGACATACACCATCGCGGATTTTTAAGATATACAATTCCGTAGTACAATATTTTGATATATCTCATAAGGTTTAGCCAGCTTTAGCTATGTAAGCGCCCGAAAAAAGGCGCAAACAGACGAGCGCGGATAGCGACCTTATTTTATACTATTAGAGATTTTACAAAATTTTACAAAACATCGACTTTCTCTACATTCTTTAAGTATAATATGAATGTTTTATATTTAAAACCCTTCCAGAAGAAATTCTTGAAATGATAATGAAAACCCTATCAAATCCAGTTGCGTAGTTGAGATGAACTAAGCGAACAAACCGACAGACGCGGACAGCAACAGCTTTATTTTATACCATTAAGAGATTTCTACCTTCAAACTACACTACTAGAATTCACAACTCCAAAACATTACTCCAAACTATTAATAACTCCGAGTGACTCCGGGTTCACTTCGGCTGTTTAAATACTGTGGCGGCCGGCATTAGTATGATTTTTATACAAATCCAAATAGTTTTATTCCGAGATTGATGAAATTTTGCAAACCTACATGCAATAGCTAAAAAAATTTAATACAGGAACACTGAGACTTCAGTTGACTTTCAGTTCAATTTTGATACATTGGGTTAGATACATACGATGAGGATGCAAAATTTAACAAACTCAAAATATGTAATAATATGTGAAATGTTAAATAATATGAAATATCAAATATATCGTAAAATATTTGGAAAAAGTATGAGAGTCGGGGGCTTAGGATCATGGGGGGCCTATCTTCAAAAACATAGTAAAACAAGATAAACGCAAAATATGGAATGAGAAACGGTTAAGGGGTGAAAAGGGGTTGAGGAGGGGGGGGGATAGAAGGGGAAAAGGGGAAGGTTTGAGACATAGTTGCAAAAACTTTGACTTTTGGAGATATAAGAAATAAAAGGGGGAAGGGGGATAAAGGGGATAAAAAATGTTAAAATAAGGTTTGACATAGTTTGAAAAGACTTTGAGTTTTGGAGAGATGAGAAAAAAAGGGGGAATTGGGAGAAGAGAGAGTGCATGGGGGGGGGGAAGAAGGGAAAGGGGGCATTAAGGGGGGGGGGTAGGAAGGTGTGAAAAAGTTGAAAAGACTTTTGGAGACAAGTGAAAAAAATCTATAAAAGGGAGGGAAGTAATGGGAGGGAGGGAGATAGACGGAAAAGGGGGAAGAAAGAGTGGTGAGAGGATAGAAGATGAAGGGGGGAAATAAATGTGATAAAAATAAAAGAAGGTGGAAAGGGATGGGAAATGGGGTGGGAAGGCGGAAAGACATGGGGAAGGCGGACGGGAGAGGGAAGGTGGAATGGGTGGGGAAGGTGGAGCGAGAAGAGGATAGGATGGCGAAAGGGGGGGTGGCAAGACGGAAGGTAGAGATTGTGGAAGGCATGGGGGAAGAGGAAGTTAGGTCAGGTCAGGTTAGGTCAGGTTAGTTACTATGTGAGTATTGAATTGACTCTTTCTTGCATGTTGGGATAGTTAAAGGATCATGCATATTTAGGATATGGAGAGGGGTTAGTGGGACTATCTAACATGGGCTATCAACTACTCCAACATTTGTTTTACAGCGTGAGTGAACCATGTTGGGTTGGAGAATTGGAGATGTAGAGTTGGGTTGGAGAATTACCTTGCCGGCGGAACGCACGTATTACGCCGCGCGCCGTTTGTTTTTGAATATTCATTCCGAATACTATTACTTTGCCAAAAAAATGAGCGATCCAAGTTTATTTATGAATGAGCTTCATGTGCTCACTAATATAATAAAAGTGTTGAGCACCAAAGTTGACAGCCTAACAGCTGATGTTAAAGAAATAAAGTCAATACTACTAGTCGGTAGTGATAAAAGTGTACCTACATCGCGAGGCGAGGTAGATACATCGCTTACCGCCCGCCGCTGGGCCGATGTCACTGCCCCCCCGCCCCCGCCTCCACCGCCGCCCGGTCACCCGGCCGCCCGCACAGAGCAGAAAGGTACCGTAAACAAAGGCCGAATGTCTACCCGTGCTACAGCTAGAGCAAAGGAAGGCGAATCAACTCAAGTTTCAACTCAAGTTTCTGGGACCATCGACAAGGGGAAGAGGCCGCTGTCCGGCCCATCTAAACCGAAAAAGATGTCAACTCCCGTTGCCCAACCTACCGATACTGTAACATCAAAGACTGCAGAAACCGATACAGCTGAATCCGAATCTGAAACGGAAGCTTATACCTCCACTTCGGCTAACACCAATTGGCGCCGAGTCACGCATAGGAAAAAAAGACGACCAGTACTTCATGGTACCGCGACTGAGCATAAAGGCCTCATAGCCGTTGAAAGGCGCAAGTATATTCATGCCTGGCAATTCGATGTCAACACTACGGTTGAGGATATTGTAAAATTCCTTCTCAATATAAACAAAGAAATTGTTTACGATGTTGTCAAATTGACAGCCAAAGCTGACTACGCCTCTTTCCGGATCGGAGTCCCGGAATCGAAGCTTTCGTTTTATATGGACCCGAACATATGGCCAAATCATGTTGCATTCAATGAGTGGTTTTTTCGGAGAAATGTTGCAACCAATGATAAAACGAAACACTCTAAGAGTGAGAAATAATTCTAACCTCTCTATATATTATCAAAACGTTCGAGGGTTAAATACGAAATTGGCAGTATTTAAAAACAACCTATTTGCTCGAGATAGCTTAGATTTAATAGCAATCACTGAATCGTGGCTGAAACCAAGTGTGCATAATTCAGAGCTATTTCCAGAGAATTATGTTGTCTTTCGTCGTGACCGCCTCACACGAGCGGGGGGTGTCGTCCTGGCTGTTCGTGCTGATTCTGTAACCCATGCTGAGAGGATTTCTTCAATGGACCTCCCCGACACTGAATCCCTGTGGGTGAAGCTATCCTTGAAATCTTCAACTGTTTTCGTATGTGTGATATATGTGCCACCTCGTTCTTCAACTTCGTTATACTACAACATGTTTGAAAAAATAGAAAGTAATTATAATCTTCTCAGTGACAAAAATATCTTAATATTAGGTGATTTGAACCTCCCTTCCTGTAACTCCAATACTGTGAACATGTTTAATTATTTTAAATGTTTCTACGGTTTGCAAGAATATAACTTGATATGTAATGAATATAATAACACTCTGGATATAGTTTTATGTAATGCCAAGGATCTTGTAAAGTGTGTTGAGAAATGTCATGACCCTATTACAAACGAGGATAAGCACCACCCTGCTTTGTCTATAAGTATTAGTGAGGCTCACTCAGGTGTTTCAAGTTCATGTCTAAACCCAAGTCCAATAGAAGTTCCCTCCTATCACGGAGCTAGAACCATAAACGCATGGAGATTCAACAAAGGAAATTTCCACTTATTATATGAATTGCTTTCTAAATGCTCATGGCAACCGGTCTGCCAAAGTTCAACAGACATAAATGCATTATGTACAAATTTTTACAATTCAATTTACAATATATTCGACAAGTGTATACCCATTTCCACACCTCGCACTACGACACACAGAGTATATCCTAAGTGGTACACAAATAGTATCATTTCAAATATTAAAATTAAACATATTTTTCATAAGCAATGGAAAAAAACACGTCACAACTTGGACTATGCTAATTTTTCAGCCTATCGCTCCATCGTAAAACATGAAATCAGTGAAGCTTTTAAAAATCATTTAACTTCAATGGAAGAAAAATTATCTATCGATCCCAAACAGTTTTGGAAGTACATTAAGGATCTAAAAAAATCCAACAACTCATTTAAGTCTATGATTCTTGACGGAGAGGAATTGACTACTGATGATAAAATCGCTAATAGTTTTGCAACCTTTTTTTCATCTGTTTACAAAAATGTCCAACCAACTCTCAATATTGACTCTACCCTTCACACTGTACAGATTGGGCCCTCATTCGACCTGGTCAGTATTTCAGAAAAAGATGTTAAGGAGGCACTCTCAAATTTAAAGAAACCTCACTCCATCGGTCCTGACAATATTCCAACATTTATACTAAAGGGTTGTTCCGACCTTTTAATACCACCATTATGTCATCTCTTCAATGTATGCCTAAAAAACGGGATTCTCCCAGACATCTGGAGATTAACTAAAATAACCCCTATCTACAAGAAGGGAGACAAACGCGATATCCGGAATTATCGACCAGTTGCCGTTCTATGTTCCATCATGAAAATATTCGAGAAAATTCTACATAAATATATACTTAATCACGTTAATCCAATTCTTGATGACCGTCAATATGGTTTTAGACCCCAGATGTCAGTAACATCAAACCTCTTATGCATCTCAGATTTCTTATCACAAACTCTCGACAATCGGGGACAGGTGGATGTTGCTTATTTCGACCTGGAAAAAGCATTCGACAAGGTTGACATCGACATTCTTCTAAATAAGCTAGCTTCATTTGGTTTTTCCAAAAGACTACTCTGTTTTTTTGCTTCATATTTTCGAAATCGTAGACAGTTTGTTTATTATAATGGTTCCAGTTCTTTGGAATTCATAGTTTTTTCTGGAGTTCCTCAGGGGTCCATCCTTGGACCACTTCTGTTTCTGATTTTTATTAACGATATTGGTTCAGTCATCACACATTCGCTGTATTTACTATTTTCAGATGACTTGAAACTATATCGCTCAATAAAAAATCATCTTGACTGTATTCTCCTTCAATGTGATATTGACTGCGTCTCAAACTGGGCCAAAATAAATGGCTTGAACTTCAGTACACCCAAGTGCAATATCGTCTCGTATACAAGATCAAAGAAACCGCATGTATTTGAATATACAATCAATGAAATTATTCTCCAACACCTAAACCAAATCAAAGACCTAGGAGTTATTTACGACAGCAAACTAACTTTTCACCAACACATCGATGATTTAATAAGCAGAGCATACAGGCTTCTCGGCTTCGTAATTAGAAACTCATATCCGTTTCGTAACACAAAAACACTGACGTTATTATATAACACACTAGTCCTAAGTGTACTTGAATCAAACTCGATCATCTGGGCTCCACATGAATTAACATACACTTTACGCATTGAAAGAGTCCATAAAAAATTTTTAAGGTTTTTATTCTCGCGGCTCTATGGACGTTACCCTTGGCTTTACCCATCGATTTATATATTAGGCATGACCAATTACCACTCCCTAGAGACACGTAGAGGTATTGCTTTGCTTAAATATTTTTTCCAACTAACAAACGGTCACTTATCTAATAATGAGATACTGGCCCAATTAAATTTTTTTGTACCAGAGTCTCACTCTCGAGGACGTCATCACAATCTTCTATATAGTAGAGCAAGCCGCACTAATTTATTAATGAACTCACCTGTAGGGAGAGCTACGTACTTTTTGAATGCGGTAGATAAAAAATTAGATTTTTTTTTTGTGTCCTATAGCGCATTTGCGAGATTTTTGGCATTGCATATACACTGCATAAATGGTACAATTATAACGTCTTAGGCTTTATTACCTGTAATTGTTATAAATAAATGTACAAATTATATATATATATATATAAATAAATAAAATGTTAAACCTCAGCCGGAGCAGTATTGAGAATCTGAAAGAAATTTAGATGTTCAGTTAAGATGATAATTGCTCACCCTCTTAACAGAACCATTTGTAGGATAGGAAGTGTTTATGTCGTATATTGATCGGATAGTTATAATGTGAAGCTTTGATCGTGCTTAATATTATTTAAAGTTAATTTAATGACTTTTGATAATTATTTATTTCGTTCCTTATCCCTTTCAGCACTGAAGAAAAAAAAAAGTTTTTTTTCCAGAATTTTGTTATTTTTAGAATAATTCCATCCCATAAATGCACAGAAAAATATTTGAAAAAATCGGAAAATCCAATTTTACGAGTAAACTCACCAGCACGATCGTGACGGTCAGTACTATCTTTATACAAACCAAGATAAATTTGTTTGTAGCAATGACTTACGAAAAAGAGTAATAAAGCCAATTTATTTGTGCGAAATTTAGATTTATTATGTTTGAATACGAAAATAACTAACAACTACTTGGATTTAGTGTGAAATAATTTAAAACAGTGTCTATTTCGTGAAAGACGCAGGTAGGTTTTACATTTTTCACATAAAATTTTCGTTCGGCTTTTACAATTTTCCATGCGACAAATTCTTGGTGTAACAATATTATCATCAAATATTGCCAAATGTTCATAACCGTCATATCTCCAATCTGTTACTGGCAGATTCACAGGCTTGTACTGTTTATTTTGGGTATGCTCACGTTTTTCTTCGTTCAGATCCTCAGGTGACTTTTTTTACGTTCTGGAGTTGTGGTAAGCGCTTCACAAACCTCCAAACGAAATTTTAATAAGTCTAAAGGCTTTTTATTTGCAGTTTTTTTTAATTCTTCGCGATACAACAACCATGAGTTTACCAAAACCCAGTCCAAAAGGTGTATTATGGTTTTTAGGGTCCATTTTTTTGTTTTGATCCACGTACGGTAACACTCCATTAGCTGGTCGCAAATATCCACACCTCCCATTAGCTTGTTATATTTTTTTATAATTTGGGGTGCCCAAACAGCAGCGTATGTCTTTGTGGATTTGTTCCACCTCGTGACAGTTGAACTTCTCAGCTCCTGTAGATTTGAGCCAATTAAAACTGTTTTTGTATCTCCCCATTTAATTAACGCGATATTCTCGTTGACAAGCTGTTGATGATCTCCTTGTTGCATCAATTTATCAGGTTTTAATTTCAAACTGGTCAGCCATAGTAGTTCTCGTCCCATGAAAACCGATTTGAGCTAATTTTTCTAGAAGGGCTAGTGTTGTAAAGTACTTATCGAAATATAGGCAGCTGTTAGGTGGTAAAGTTTGAGCTAAGCGCAGAACGACACCAGGACCTAGGCCTAACTCTCTGTTGGGAAGTGGAGTGGACGGTCCTTGATAGATTTCAAAATCTACCACTAGCCCACTAGAGGAGGCTACAACGAAGTTTTTTAAACCTGTGGGTCGAGGTTTGTTTCTAACAAACTGCCAAACAGGACACCTACCTGTGAAAGGTATCATTTGCTCATCTATTGAATAAGTTCTGCCAGCTCGTTCAAGACTAAGGCATGTCTTCCTGACAGCGTTAATAACTGGTCGTACCTTCCACAGCTTGTTTTGATGATGATCAGATTGAGGAGTGACGGTATCGACAAAATGGAGAGAAGAACGCAGCAAAAAAAATCTATCTCGTGTTAATATCGGTGCAATAGATTTTTGTCTATATTTTTTATTCCAGTACATGTGAATTCGTGGGGAGGGAATACAGCCCATGATAATGTGTATTCTAAATAGTTTTTTCATCTCAGGAACGGTTGTGTTCAGTAATTTACCGTTCTTCGGAAGATGATATCGGCTGGAGAAGTCAACTGCTTTTTCAAAAAAGTCATCATTGGAGTAATCATTAAAGTACTCAAGTGCTGAACGTAACTCAACATTAGTTCTGTCAGAAACATCGACCTCGGGGTGATCCAGTCCTGGGAAATCAGTTTCCTTCCAAATCGGTCTCGTCACAGATGAAGTAGATGCAACAGGTTCTACATCATCCAAGACATCATCATTTTGATGGTCATTCTCTTCCACGTCTGGAATCTGAGGAATGTATCTGTCCGCTAATAATGTGAGGGTATCAGCAACAAGGTCCTCATCCTCGCTCGAATATCCTTCTATTTCCGAATCGTTTCCATCTCAAATAGCATTCAGGACAAAATTTTCGAATCCTTCATAATCTGGTGATATTTCAGGAATTTCACCTTTTAAAAAATTAAAAACATACTCCAATACAACTTTATTATGCCTAAACATAGTTACAATGAATATCTGGTGTTATTAGTGAGACATTATCTCACTGAAAAAGAAAGAAAAAGAGAAAAATTATAACACTTCGCAAATATTTATCGGACAGAATTGGAATGGAATGTATAAACCTGACCAGCACGCCCGTGCTGGTGTTAATATTTTCATCAATAAATAACACAATGCTGAATGTCATACTAAAAAAAATAGAATGAACTCATTGATTAACATGTTAACTACAATAATAACACGGTGAATTACTTAAATAATTTATATATTTGTATTTATAAATAATTTACGAGGCAGAGGTTGGCTCCGTTGTTGACGCGACATTTTGACAGTTTTTAATGATACCCCTAGCGGTAAATTTTGGAAAAAATGGCCAGTAGGGCTAGATACAAGCCCGCACGGTCATTGTAGGCGAGAATACCAACGAAATTTAAAACCGTTTTCGAGAAATATTTTTATAAACGGACCCGCACGATCGTATCAGCCAGTGCTGAAAGGGATATGATGTTTTTTGCGAAGATTTTTCGGAGAGGTATAATTTGTATAACATCAGAAATGTCACTAAAGTTTATATCTCTCCTCTGGCATTCTTTGGTTATTTGCCATCTTTCCGTCGTGAACATTGGGCAGTCTAGCAACAGATGATTCACTGTTTGTCACAAGGGCATGCCGGACTATCTTTCAGCTTGAATCTGTGAAGGTAGGATAGGTTCGCTCCATGACCGGTAAGGATTTGCGCGAGTTCGAGTTATCTTTTTACCAAACTTTTTATTTTTTTATTTAAAAATATATTTCTTTTATATAAAAACATAAATATGTTATACTAAAAAAACTAATTACAATAAAAATGTTTTCTTTTTAACGTAACTACCCAATTCAATAGAGAAAAACGTTTCTCGTGTTTGATTTGGGGAGTAGTGCCATTACAATATATTATATTGGGTAAAGAAAAGAAAGAAAGTTTTTATTTACAAAGTAAGAAATAAACAAAATGTATAAAACATGAAGACAAAAGTATAGATAATGAAAATAGACTACAATAGCAGTTACTAAATTAGATACACAGTAAATATAACAATATATTTATTTACATTTAACATTAATTTAAGAATAAAAGTGAAATAAAAATAATATTATTACATTTCGATTAATAAGAAGGTGGTATAAGTACATGGAGTTATTTTATTCATTTGGAGTAAACGGAGCAGATAATATTGCAAGCGAAGGTACATAATAAATTGCGACAATAATCTGTTGGTTGCTCGAATGCTGATATAATATTTCAAGAGGATATGGTAAAAGAAGAAATTTTTTTTTGTTAATAAATTTTATGAAATTAAATAGTTAATTATATACTAAGTATGTACAATTAAAATTTGAATTTGATCAATTACTACTAATATGTACCTGTAATCAAAAGATATGTAAAAAATCAAATTAAAACTTATAATTATTATTTGGTTGATCAAGAAGTTGTTTTATTATTCTATATGGGTGACTTGAACTGTGATTTTGATACAGCAGAAATAGATTAGGAACGCACGTCAATTTTTGAAAACTGGGCTACAAAAAAACATGTGTTAGGAAATAATAAAATAACTGCCCTCAACTTAAATATACGATCTTTATCTAAATATTGGGACACTTTACTATTAATTGTTTCTAGCTCTTTGAGAAACATCGAATTAATTACGCTATGCGAAACGTCTATTAATGAAAATAATATAAATCTTTATAAATTACCGGGATTTAATTCGTACCTTTTTTGTCGAACAAAAAGATCGGGTGGCGGTATTATTGTGTACGTGAAAGATCACCTTACATTTGAAAAAATAAATATTATGACTAATAATTTTGAATGCGTTTACGGAACCATTTCAGTAAACAAACATATTCGCTTACATCTTTTAGCAATATATAGACCGCCTAATACAAAAAAAAAATTATTTCTTGATGAGCTGGAGACAATATTGGGAAATATTGATATAAAAGAATCCGTATTGGTTCTAGGTGATACGAATATTAACTTATTAAATGTACACGAACCCATAACTATGCAATATGAAAACCTCATGTCTCATTTTGGAATGACCAGATGTATAAATGATGTGACTAGAGAAGCGATATTTACTAACTATGTAACGGCTTCATGTTTAGACCATATCTATGTAAGAGTGAAGGAGACGACCGAAATCAGTTCATGCGTATGCGATTCAATAATAGCATTCCACTACCTAACTGCAGCTAGTATTAACTTCTGTTACTATGGTAAATGTACCGTCGATAAAATCGCACCAAGAGTATTACACTGCACTATCGGACAAAGGGATTGAGTTATTGATCGAAATCACCGATTGGAATGCAATGTTAACATTGTCTGAACCAAACATTATTTATGCAGAATTAAAATCGATTTTTAAAAATATTTATGAAAAAAGTACCTTTACAAAATTAAAAACAAAAAAATTTCGAAATAACCAAAAAACTTGGATGAATGACAGTCTCGCTGAAAGTATTCTAATACGAGATGCCATGTGGAAAAAGTGGAAAAACACGCCTAATAATAAAAAATATGAAATCGCTTTCAAAAAATATAGAAATAAACTTAATAAACAAATATTAAACACAAAAAGGCATACTATAATAACAAATTTAATCACTGTTTCAAGGGCATTAAAAAAACATGGAATGAAATTAATACAATTTTGGGTAGGAAAAATAAATCTGGTTGCGATGAAGTCTTATCTAAATATTTCCTAAAGTCACAATCTTCTGATGCAGTGGCAGAATATTTTGCTAACTTTTTTGATGAAGGAGTTAATAAGTTGTTACATGAATGTGATTTCCTAGCGTCTAATCACTTGCAAGAATCCCTACCGCATTCAATGTACTTACCTAGAGCTAATGCTAAGCAAATTGAATATATTATCGGAGGTATGAAAAATTCAAAGTCACCGGGCATAGATCTAATTCGTATGTTTGATTTAAAAAAACATGTCAAATTACTTAGCCCTGTTATTGCTCACTTTATCAACAGAATAATCGATACCAGCCTCATCCCCGATGAATTAAAAAATAGAATTGTAAGACCTATTTTCAAAAATGGAGATCACTCCGAAATTAACAATTACAGGCCAATTTCTATTCTCCCGGCACTAGAAAAAATTTTAGAAAAATATATTTCGATAAATATTTGAATAATTTGAATATTATAGATGAATGCCAGTACGGGTTCCAGAAAAAAAAAAGTTGTGATAAATTGCTGGAAAAATTTTCTGATTTTATAAATTCTCAACTTAATTCTAAAAAACATGTACTGGTGCTTTTTATTGACTACTCAAAAGCTTTTGACACTCTCAGCCATATACAATTAATTAAGGTTCTTGAAAACATTGGAATCCGGGGTAAACTCCTCTCATTTTTTAAAAACTACTTAACTAATAGAAAAATGAACGTAAAGATTTTAAATGATATGAGTAAAGGAAGACATATTAAATCAGGAGTACCGCAAGGATCAATTTTAGGTCCAAAATTGTACATTATATATGTTATTGTTATGTCAAAACTCTTTAAAAAGGCCTTTAGATTCATTTTTGCTGACGATACTGCACTTGTAGTATCCAATGAAAATCCTATCATAGCTATTCAACAATTGCAAAGTGACTTTAACGAGCTACTTAAATGGGCTCATGATGTTGGTTTAATTATTAATGTTAAAAAAACAAAATGTATGTATGTAAAATCACCAAGCCTGGGAATATGGAATATACCCAAAATAATTGCTCATAATTCTGAATGTATTCATAGAAAAATTGAAAATATTTGCCACTGTGAAACAATTGACTTTACTAACGAATATACTTATCTGGGACTAATAGTAGACAATAAATTTAAATGGGATAAACAGGTGGCTAAAATCTGTAACCAGCTCCGATCTTTTGCAAGTAATTTTTATAAACTGAAATTTGTTTTGCCTCATTGTACTCTTAAAATAATTTATTTTTCTATGGTCGAATCCATACTCAGATATGGCATACGAACTTGGGGGCACTCAAGCAATATTTATATTAAATATATACAAAACTTACAAATTGCTATAATAAAAAAAATTGTACCACCGAATATCTACAGACAAAGAAGTAATCTAAAACTACTCTATGGTTCTGAGGGCCTACTTCCAATAAAGGGTCTTCTTTGGTACATTATTATAATGGATAATGAGGGAGATAGCAAATATAAAAAGCAACCGGTGCATAATCACACAACAAGATTCACTGAAAATAAGGGCCTCATTATTCCAAGAGTAACAAAAAGGTATGGAAGCCGAACGCTTAAATATTTAATACCAGAGATTTTCAATAAATTTAATAATTCTTTTAAACCTCAGAATAATGAGAGACCCTGCCCCCAAAACACTAAGCGTTGGCTAATAAGCGACGAATTAATGTATCTCTGAACTTTATTATTGATGTATTCCTGAACATCTCAACGTACCTGCCTAAATAATTTGTATATAGGTAGGTACTTTGATATATATTATTTTGTGATATTGTTTATTGTATAATTTTGTGTCATACATGTATTATAAATTAAAAATGTTTATATATATTATTTGTAGAACCTACAGACAAGCCGTCATGTGTGACAGCTTTGTGGGACTGCATAAAACTTGTATCTTTAAAAATTTATAGTAAATAAAAAACCAAAAAAAAAAATAAAAAAATTTGTAATTTAAAGGCCTTATAATTTTTTTCAGATTTGATTTAATATGGGAGTGCATTAAAAATTTTATACCTTGTTAAGTATAATGGTGTTGAGAAGCGCTCATTTTAAATTTAGGGATTTCTAAGTTGCCACGTGATCTTGATCGGTTATTTATTTTTGGAAATGTTATTGTAGGATTGAAATGATCTTTGTGAGTTTGTAACAATGAGATCTTTTTGAATATATTATTTAGATTGAGAACCCTAAAAGAGTTAAATAACCGTGTTGTTGGAAATATAGATGGTTTACGTAGGATGACTTTTAGATTCAACTTCTGTGTCTTTTCTACAGGTAAGAGGTTAGTTTTGAAAGTCCCCCCCCACCCAATTATACCATATTGTAGAATAGATTGGGCAAGAGAGAAATAAATAGTTTAAATAATATTATATGATAGGATGTTTCTCAATCTAATGAATAAGTAAATAAGTTTTCTTGCTCTGGTTGCCGTATTTTGGACTTCGTTCCATTTTAAGTGTCTATCTACTATGATACCCAGATACTTTATACTATTTTTGTATGTTAGTGGTAAACAATTTACATTGCCGCATTCTTTTTATGTTCACACTGTGATGAATGGATTTTAATGGTAATATTGTTTTCGAATTTTTTTGCTGCAAAGAGAATGGGATGAAATATGTTTTCTCGGTATTTAGTGAGAGACAATTTAGGTCGAACCATGTTTTGAGTATGTTTATATTAATATTGGCTATCCTCATTGTTTCCTCCCATGATTTTTCTTTTGTGATAACTACAGTGCCGTTTTATTCTTCTACAACATGGATGTCTTCAAGACCCAACTTAACCCCTTCCTTTCCTCAAAAGACCTTCCACACAGCATGTTAAAAGATGACAATAATAATAACATTCAGAATAGAAAGTCAAGTGCAATTTGTTCCATATAAAACAGTAAAAATAAATTGCAAAACGTATGTTTAATCAACATAAAACCTGTGAAACAGAAGCATAACAGTGTTGCTGTAAAACTGAAGCAATTACTACGTATGTACAACTATATCTAAGTAAAAATTGATTTTAAAAATTCAAATCACTGTGATTTTTTGACATTTAATGATTTGATATCGAATACTCTACCTACATACGTTCCACTTATCGCTACCTGTCAATAGATGGCAGTAAATGCATAAATTTAACCATGATCGCAAAATAAACTTATAATTTGCGCTAATAAACAACAGATGGCTGTTAATACATAAATCAATTAAAAATATATTATTTACCGCTATTGTTCAATGGAGGGCAATAAGTGCATACAATATCAAATTCTGTTGAATAATCTTTGAAAATGGAAAAAAGGTAATAAAACACCTAAATCAAAAAATGAGGACCCGTTTACAAAATCCTGTCTGACCCCAAGATCTCCAAATCAACACGAGGAGGATCTTTATTCAGATTCGGAGGATAAAAGAGAAAATGAAGAAGAAACGTCCACAATGATAGAAGCAAACGAGGTAAATAATGCCCTGAAAAACTCAAGACTTACCATAAATGATATTAAAAAAATAATAACGGAAGGGAAAGGAAAAATCATTCTAAAAGAAAAAATAAACGAAGGCATGGATAAACTATTCGACATTATTGCCCACTTAGTGGCTGAAAATAATGAAATGAAGGGCGAATCAAAAATATTACGACCACTAATAAAAAACTTTACCCAAAATATTATTGAAGTAAAAAATGTAATTAATGAAAACAAGTCGCTTCTCGTAAACATGGCAGAAAAAAATGAAGAATTTAAAAACAAATTGCATCTCACCAATATTAATAACCAAAATAAAGAAATTAAAACACCTCTTCAGGGGCAGGACATCACACATCGCAAAATTAAAACAGCACAACTTCAATGGAAAGAAATAAAAATACGGATCTTTGGAGAAGAAGCAGGCCACCAAATAAGAAGAAATCTGGAAAAAAACTTTAAAGATGTAGATTGTTCCAGCTATATATAACCTGGGGCAATACTAGACTGGTACACGGCAAACATCATAAGAGAAAGTAAGAATTTAAACAAAAATTATTTTGTAATTTTAATAGCCGGAGAAAATGAGACATCGCCTAAAAACTTACTAAGCAACTTGTACTACACCCTACGACAACTAGCCCATACTAATGTTCTAATACATCCAGTTACTAAAAACAACTATTTAAACATCTATAAACTGAATTTTGAGATTACATCTCACATCTTCGAATTCAAAAATTATTGTAAATTTACTGGGCCCATTTTTAATGAAAAAATGAATAACCAAACAAATATCAAAATGATGAGCTTAACAAGGGCGCATATAAAAAATGAGATCAATAAAATATCAGTCTACAATTTTGAGCACCCACATCCATCAGAAATAAAAAAGTGGGTGTGTCAAGCCTACGCAAGACAGAAGTGAAACTTCTTTTGTTAAACCGTATGAACCACAATCAATTACGTATTTCACTCGTATTACACTCACGACGCAGTATACTAACCAAGCAGCTGATGCTTGGCGTGGCGCAGTTCGCTGGTGTCTGAGAGAGAGGAAAGAAGAGAAGAGAGAGAACGTTCGTGAGCGGCTCCCCCACCTCAACAAGCGCATATGGTGAGAGAGGGACAGTGAACGGTGAGCGGTGGTGGGGGTACCCGCATTTTCGTGTCGATCCTGACTCGGTTTTACTCCGTCCCCGAATTACGCGCCTAAAGAAGTTTCACTTCAATATAATATATTTTTAAAAATAATGTACAATGTACAGAAATAGAATCCCACACAAGATCGCGTAGTGCGCTCTAGCGAACGGATATTTTATCAGAGGGAGATAGTTTTAATTTTTTTTTCTGTAAATTATTACATATTATCAAAATAAATAAATTAATTAAATAAATGTAATACAATTATCATAATATACGGATTAGATAATAATTTTAATCCAACACAATAACGCAAAGCGCGCTCTAGCGGAGTAATGTTTTATCACAGTGAGATAAGTGTTTTTATTATTTTGCAATATTATTTTCTTTTAAAAAATGTTCTGACCTACTAAAAAATAAGATATTGAATGAAAAAGGCGTTAAAAACAAAAAAATAATGTGCGATGGCCGAGAATCGAACTCGGATCAACTGCTTGGAAGGCAACTATGCTGACCATTACACCACCAACGCCAGTTGTCGGGATGAGCTAAGAAGCATTTATATGTTACTTCAAAACTTTGAAAATTATTACATATTATCAAAATAAATAAATTAATTAAATAAATGTAATACAATTATCATAATATACGGATTAGATAATAATTTTAATCCAACACAATAACGCAAAGCGCGCTCTAGCGGAGTAATGTTTTATCACAGTGAGATAAGTGTTTTTATTATTTTGCAATATTATTTTCTTTTAAAAAATGTTCTGACCTACTAAAAAATAAGATATTGAATGAAAAAGGCGTTAAAAACAAAAAAATAATGTGCGATGGCCGAGAATCGAACTCGGATCAACTGCTTGGAAGGCAACTATGCTGACCATTACACCACCAACGCCAGTTGTCGGGATGAGCTAAGAAGCATTTATATGTTACTTCAAAACTTTGACTAGATCAAATGAACTTTAATCGGTGGTGGGGGTACCCGCATTTTCGTTTCGATCGTGACTCGGTTTTACTCCGTCCCCGAAAATTCATTACGCGCCTAAAGAAGTTTCACTTCAAAAAACCCAAAATATATTCATCCATCCATTCCTACACAAACCCGAGATGACAGGAACTTACCTTACCCGGAACAACAAACTTTTTTATGAATAAAACTCGTACTCCTAAACTTGACGACATCAAATCCACCTTCAATATAATGCATCAAAACGTACAATGCATTCGAAATAAAATCTGGGAATTAGAAAATATTCTATATGAAAAAAATATCGATGTACTTTGTGTTAGCGAACACTGCTTACAAAAGGATGAAACGACATCTATTAATTTTAATGGTTATAAATTAGGTTCAATTTTTTGTCGAGAGAGTCATATTCATGGAGGTGTCTCCATTTACTTAAACGAAAACATTGTATTTAAAGAACTAGAATTTGTTACACAAATAACAAAAGAATTTGTATTTGAATGTGTTGGTGTTGAAATTCCAAAACTTAAAATGATAAT